>NW_009735528.1:0-4706 GCF_000703405.1 Apaloderma vittatum | reverse complement strand
TCCTGTTCTCCCTCCCTGTCTCCCAGCTGGATGTCCAGGGGATAGCTTGTTCCACTACTGACGACTGAAGCAAAGTAGGTGTTAAGCACCTCTACCTTTTCCTCATCCTATTATTCTATTCTAGTCTAGTCTAGTCTAGTCAGTCTAGTCTAGTCTATTCCATTCCTCAATATGCAGATAGTCTGTATGAAAAAATACTCTCTTTTCCCAGCTACTTAGAGAAAATGGAAGAGTAGGTTGAGGCAGACTCAATCCAGCCAAGATAACAGTGATACTGGTATGTAGATACATCAAAGAGGAAACAATTCAGGATGATAAAGTCATACCATTGATACAAAAACCATTTTCACACTTCTGTCGAAAGACTCAGTGTGTTTGTTGCACAAAAAGACATTTCTATTAAAGAAATTTCCTTGGACCTTAAGATATACAGAGAATCCCTTGTTTTACTCAGGGTTCATCTCCAAATCATAGTTTTCATCATAAATCATTTATTCAGAGGTAAGAGCATGAGAATGGATATACAGTGTCAAAACACACTCCCTTTCTGCACCATTGTGGAGTTTGGTGTGGTTTTTTGCTGGATTTTTTAGCGTGTTTTGGTTTTTCCATTTGAGCATGATTCATTGAATAAAAATATCACACACAGAGAGAATTCTCATGCCATAAGACAAATCTTGGGCTATGTAAACATCAAATACTCATTTAATGGACCTCACTCATTTTTCTTTTGATAGGTCTACAGCTCTCCATTTCTCTTCTTCCAAATGTTATTGTTTTACCACTCCCTGTGTTCTGCATCTAGGTTTACAAGATGCTACTGACCACAGAACCCAAATTTAATATCGTCTATTTGGATTCCTACCAAACCACAATATTACATATCCTATAAATTTTTTTTTGCCATTTCTTCCTGTCTCTCATTTTTTTCTTTTATGTAATTCCCAAACTCATAAGAACAAGCCCAACTCTTTCTGTGGTGCTGTGCTAATGTAACTGACACTCAGATTTACCCCTTAGAAATTGAAACTCAGTTTCTTCTGTTGATACCAATAATGCTTTTTCCATTGACTTCCTCATTCTCCCACTATTGTTTTATGTTACAGCAGATTATTCTAATTCAATAATTTTTTGACCAATCTAATACAGCCCCAAAGTGGATTAGCCAGCAGGCACTGGTAGACTGCACATCCATCAGTTGACAGCTACAAAATCACTAGATAATTAAATCCAGAGAGAGATCCAGAAAAGGAAGGGAAAACTCATTTGTCTCCTACTTCTCCATCTGTTGCTGTTCACTTCATACAATTGAAGATCAGCTCCTTGACTTTTCTTTTTCCAGTCACCCAAAGCTGGAAGTGGCTTCCACCCCTGGGGCAGGAGAAAAAATGCTTTCAGAAACTGAATGTGACATAAGGGAGAAGAGGGCATGCCTGATCCCCTCGCACCCTTTTATCCCCAGGTAGAAAGTCTCTGGAGAAGTCACACCAAAACTACAGTATCTACAAAGGGATTTGCACCTGTGCTGGCTATGTTGATGTAACTGCAGCACAGCATGCAAGTCCTAGTGTGGGCATTCTATAAACCATCTGTAAACTGACCTAAAAGAAGGACAATATAGGATACCTTACTCTTACAGTGAAGTAAATTGGATGTTATCATTCCATTACTAAGTGCTGATGGGTTTCTCTTTTGTGTGCATTTTTATAATGGTCTCTTTTTCCTTCTTCACATTTCATCAGGTTTTGACAAAATAAAGGGGTGAATCAGCTTGTTTTCTGAGCTTAATTTCTCTCTTTCTCTTTCCTCTTTCCCCATCTCAAGTAACTGTCACCAGAAGATGCAGGCATGCAGGTTTCTTTTAATCATGTTCCTTTTCCAAGCACTTTTTTTCTCAGATTGCAGAAGTTATCTTCAGAACAAAGAATGAGCTTGATCTTGTATGTTCTGTTCATAACAGGACGTCTTCCTTCAAGCTGGCTGAAAAACACTATGCTAATACTAGTGCTCATACTGGTTACTATGAGCATTAGTATTGCTGTTCTTTGAGAAGGCTATTTACTTTTTCTAAATAGCAAACTTATCCTTACTGCAAATATTTTCTATATAATTTTCTATATAATTAATTGCATTATGATGTTCATCTAAGTGAATATGACTGGTTTTAAAATGTGTAGATTCTTCCCCTGCTGTATCGGTATCCCCCATGCTGTCTTTTCCTTCTAACGTTGTCACATTGTGAATGCCGCTTAACTACCACTTTCACCAGTGAGTTAAAAAAATAAAACTTCAGCGAAGGCAAGATGTGCTTTTTTTCTCATTCTGGATATCTGCCAGCAGATTAGTTGGTGGGAGAAAAGTGGTTAGGGTCTGTGTTTTCCTTTTCCTGTTTTAAAGGAAAGTGGTTGTTGAGGGAGGCTTGAGGAAGCTACTTTGGTAGGGGGAAGCTAAAAGGTTTTGTTAGTTGCTGTAAGTGCATGAGACAGACACTGTAGTGCATTTCTGTCAATCTGAAATAAAACAGCATTTCTGATGGTGTGGCCCCCTCCTTGCTGCCCAGAGGGTGCCTTGAACAATTGGAATGGGACGGGAATTCCAGGGTGGGGCGGAAGATGAAAGAGTCACAAGGCCTCCAAGGGACTTGAGCTGCCCATTCCACAGACCTCTAACTCTCGTCCTAACATTTAAGAATAATCCTCTGGTATTTAAAATAAACCTAATTTTCTTCCCCTTGGACCACGTAACATTAAAGTATCATTAGTCCTTAATTTTTCAGGTCCAGCTCTTTTGAGAGCAGCACACAACAACTCCCCTTTCCAACTCCATACAGGCAGTTAGTAGGGTATGCCTTTTCCTGATCAATGTGACTCGTGATTAAGCATCATCCAAAACAGGTCAGTCCATGAATCTTGACTTTCTAACTCACGGCATCTTAAAGCTGAAAGCATCAAAATGATTGCCAGCTGGTAAGTGACCCTGGAAACGGGCACCGGCCACCTCCCAGTCACCTCATACAAAAAAGTGCCACAGATGGCCCAGGGGTGGGATGGAGGCGGCCTGTCAGGCCTCTGCTGCTCCCTGTCCCGAGCCTCGCTGCTTTCAGGGACTTAAGCTGAGCTCTGCTTTAAAATATATTAGTCTGAAGGGTCAGGAGAAGGTCTTTCGTAACAAATTATAGTTCTACTGGAATAAGTCATACTAACGACACTTGTGTATCTGGAAACTATGTAACTGTCAGCACTAAATAAAGGATTGCTAACTGAAGTACCGAAGCGTAATTACAGCTGCAGAAATTTTTTGAGATATAAATGGTGCTATCTTGTGGTCCTTCTGACAGCATCACTTATTAAACGATATAGAGCAGCGTTTACACGTAGACGTTGAGCTTCTTGGTGTTACAGCCTGCCACCGCTAGATTTGTGTGCTTTGGCACCCAAAGAAAGACACCCAACACCATTTCGGTGTCCCAGCACTAACAAAGTAAGTGGGAACAGGGCAGCTTAATAAAATGCCATGAATGCGGCACCTTCCCAGAGGAGACAGGCACTGGGTGGCACCCCTGGCAGAATTGCAGCTTGACAAAACGGCAGAAATAAGGGTCTTCCTCCAGCCTCTCGCTCCCAGCTCACTCTTCGCGATCTGGAAACAGCCTCTGACCTTCCCATCTCTTCACGTCACGCACTGTGGTACATATTTCCGTGAGTGTCACAGCAGAAGGAAGGGGACAAGAAGCAGGCGATCATGAGGGAGGACATCCTTCTCTCCTGCAGATGTGACAGCTGACCACAGCGGTGTGGCCATGGATGACATTCCTGGATTAGGCACAAATTCATCCGTACCCCTTTTACTTCCCCAAAATCCCAAACCATTGTCACACCTTAAAATTGTCTGTCTGTCTGTGCATGAACATGGTATCAGCAACACTGTGCAATAATATCAGCTAATCTTTGCTTTTTTAAAAGTAAACTTAGAATGAAACCTTGATTACCTGCATAATTAATCCCTGTTCGCAAGAATTTGCATGCCTGAATAATTAAAGAATTAGGGCCTAAAAATGAAAAGTGAGCAAAGCCTGCATTTTCCTACTTGAAAAGCTTCAGCGGCAATCATGGTAGTTCACAGCATATTAATAATTCAAACTGAGCTTCCTCACTTCTTTTTTTTTTTCCTTGCAGAAATCCTCTTAGTGCTTCCTAATTAAATGAAAATACTTTATAAGCCATCATTTTGTGACATCACAAGAATAATTTAAACTCTGGATTAGACAAGCCGGATTTACATTTTCCGCATTCGTGATCTGATATTCAGAGCCTGTTAATGGAACTATAAACTACCACAAAGTGGTGGTAAAATGGGCATGTACTTTAAAAATGAATGGAAAAAAAAAATCTGCGTTGTGCTCACCAGCTGAGTTTAACTCAACTTTTAATTTTACCCGGCAACTCAGCACCTTTGCCCTAAACCACCAAAAACTCCCAGAAATTTGACAAAACCCTGAGATAAACTGTACTAACAGCAGGTGTGTGGAGGGGCGGTGGAATATATACTGATGCTAAATATATATAGGACGCTAAAGCAGCTTTGAAAGATGATTATGTCTTTTTTTACCCGCACATTCAATTGCCCTTTTTTCACTTTCACCGTCTCCCTCGCTTTGTCCGGTGCCCCAGAGGGCTGCTGCTGGCCTGGTGCCGCGCAGGGCCCCA
>NW_009735527.1:26304-54870 GCF_000703405.1 Apaloderma vittatum | reverse complement strand
GGCCCAGGCCAACCTTATGAAGTTTAACAAGTCCAAGTGTAAGGTTCTGCACCTGGATCAAGGCAATCCCAGGCACAGGCACAGTCTGGGCAATGAGTGAATTGAGAGCAGTCCTGTGGAGAAAGATTTGGGCGTGTTGGTGGATGATAAGATCAACATGAGCCAACAGTGTGTACTTGTGGCCCAGAAAGCCAACTGTATCCTGGGATGCATCAAGAGATGTGTGACCAGCAGTTTGGGGGAGGTGATTCTGCTCCTCCACTCTGCCTTTCTGAGACCTCACCTGAAATACTGCGTCCAGCTCTAGAACCCCCAACACAAGAAAGACATGGAGCTGTTGGAGAGAGGAGGGCTACCAAGATGGTCAGAAGGTTGGAGCACCTCTCCTATGAGGAAAGACTGAGAGGGTTAGGCTTGTTCAGCCTGGAAAAGAGAAGGCTCCAGGGAGACCTTATAGCAGCTTTCCAGTACCTGAAGGGGGCCAACAAGGAGGCTGGAGAGGGACTTTTTACCAGGTCCTGTAGTGATAGGCCAAGGGGTAATGGGTAGAAGCTGGAAGAGTGTAGTTTTAGACTAGATAGAAGGAAGAAGTTCTTCACTCTGAGGGCGATGAGGCTGTGAATACTCCATCCCTGGAAGTGTTTAAGGCCAGGCTGGATGGAGCACTGAGTAACCTGATCTAGTGGGAGATGCTGCTGCCGTGGCAGGGGGACTGGAACTAAATGATCTTTGAGACCCCTTCTAACTCAAATCATTCTATGGTTCTATGATAAGAAAGGTATGATTTTAATTTAAATTGCAGAGCTGACTGGGCAGGGACAGATTAGCATTAGAAATGGGAGGAAGAAAAGGCTTCTGTCTTAGGTAGAGTGCCAGCAATGTACTTCTTAGATTTAAATGACCCAGGAAAAAAGGTTGTGTTGGAAGAGATGCCGTGCTGGGTATCTGTGGAATATCTGTGAGGGTTGATCATTTGGTATTTGAGAACAAATAAATTAATGATACTTCTTACTGGGTTATAGACATCCTGGGAAGCAGATTTCATGTTTCTCTTCTCTGTTTTTCTCTTCCCTTAATCTCACCACAATTAATTGAATCAAAGACTAGACAGAAGACAGGAACTTCTGTTTTGGCACTGTACATACATGGACTTGATGAAGTGCATCTCAACCATGCTGTTGGCTGTCCCTTCAGTTTCAGGAACCTATCAGAAACTGGCTTTGTCATTCATCAAAGTCTGTCCACAACAGTAGCCTCTTTGGGTCCCTGTTTACAACTATGGTGTGCTCAGATGCTCTATTTTCTGGCTTTCCCAGGTAAACTGTTAAAGTTGGAGACAGTAGGTGGTGGATTCTCCTATCCTCAGGAGCCTGAGACAATAAGCATAATCCAACAGAGAAGCATAGCTGCTTTTTTAATTTTTTTTAATGTCAGTAGCATTATGTAATCCTGTTGTTTGACTCTCTGTACTCTTTAACTTTTGTATTCCCTGGGCGCAAAGCTTGGAGGACTCGGTTTTTCACAGTATGCTGCAGGCCTGACGTGTTCCACTAGCCTTTAGACCTGGGTGGGGAGTTGTGTTGGTGCCTGTTGTAGGCGATGCTGGTGGCTGGGTCTGAGATGACCCCATGGCTGGTGTCACTGATGGTTGCATTTCAGTTCAGCAATTTTACCACACTGATTGGGTACTTGGAAATTGTATTTTTCAGTGAATGCTGAATATGTGATTGCAGCTACACTACAGACTCTGTGCTACGTATTACATTTTAGGGGACTGTTATTTCTACTTGATCTTCTATGTCACATTCTGTTGTATATTGAAAGCCAGACTGTATTTTTTTCCTACCTAAGTCAAAATAATGTTTGCCTCCATTGCTTGTCTTGGTGGTTTGTAGAGGAAGTGTGCTTGTGCAGAACTGTGGTCAGCGGAGCAGAACTCTAGCAGCTCTGTGTAATGATACCTCACAATGCAGGAAAGCCTGCTACATCTTGTGCTTTTCCATGCCCTTAGGAGTCAGACTCTCTGAACAGGCATTTAAGCAGTGACTAGGAAGTAGGAAGACACCCTAATTTCTTAATTCTTTTATGTGAATGATGTAGGTCACAAGTAAAATCTTTTTTATGACCTACAATATTGAGATTGTATCTATTTCAGAGCTCATTAAGTTTTGATAACTAAGGTGGTTTAATGGCATACTGTACTGTGGCAGGTTTTCTTCAATATGTATGTGTGTTTAACATGATGATATTTTACATGTATAATTTGAATAGTAAGTACTGGAAAGAAAAATTAATTATTTTCTTTTCAAGGAAACAGTTGAGGACTACTGTCGTTTTAAAGGCAACTTTAAAATAGTTTCTAAATGAAACTCTTGTTTTGTCTATAATACCTGCTTTCTAAAATCATACCCTAAAAATGCAACACTATTTTTTTTTATTTCCCTAGCTTTATGCTGTATAGTTTTTAATTTAGTCTCAGTTAGTCATGTCAGTATAGTTTTCTGATGCCAGCATCCAAAATCATATAGTATATAATATGGCTGGGAATTTGGATAGGAAGTGCTGTGCAGCACAACAGTGGGTTTTTCAAAACCCTTCTACTAAAGATTTTGAGGAAATGTTTTATGCCTGTACTGTCTGCAGTAAGGATATGGGGAGTTAAGGAGAGTTGAAAAACATAAAAGCTCTAGACTTGTATATGATCATTCATATTAAATTGAAGTCAATTATATTGCTCAATTAGAGAGTTTTCCAGCTCAAAATCAAGATTTGTTGTGTTTCTCTACCTCCTTTATTTTCATATGTGCGATGCTGACTGTGGAGGGAAACGTGGAGAAGTGGTCTGGCCTTTCATCTCTGGAGAGAGGGATTTGTAAATTGGATAAAGGTCAGTAGGGAATATTAGTTTAGTTGGTGATGTCAGACGAATTCTTCTCTAGATCACACAACCACTGTACAATTGACAAAAGTATGGTAATAGGATGTGGTCTGTCAATTTAATGAGATATCGAGGGGGATCAGAAGGATCGAGAGAAGTTTTAAGTATCCACTGCAATGCTGTGCAAAAATCTCTGGCAGAAAAAAAGGAGATACTTTAATTATAGCCTTGAAAGGGAAATGTGGCTTATTCTGTAGTGATCTTTTCTGGACTGAAGTCCACATTGGGCATTGTTTCTAGGTATCCAAACATGGGAGTTCATTCAGATCATTCCAGAGAGGTCAGAGCACACCTTTCTCATCACACCAACTTTCATCTGAGTCCACCCTCACCTTTCAGGAAAAAACTAACAAAAGTCATGCCGATGCCAGGGTACCTGGCCAAGTTCAGAAGCCCCTTTGGTGCATTCAGCGTGTTTGCACTGCAGGTGAAGGCTGCCATCCTGGGACTGCAGGGTTACCAACAGACTCTCCGCAGACGGCAGAAGGGGTTTACAGGCTCTTTATGTTCCCCTACTCATGAGCAGGTAGACCTAGCCTTTTTGTGATGATGATATGCTTAGGCCTGTAAATTACTCACACAAATAATGATCATATTTTATATCTTCTCAGACTGTCCAACAGCTTTGCAGCTTCTGTGAAAATACTTTTTGTTTGCAAATTGCACTGAGAGTAATTCCAAGAAAATATTCTTGGTTTTGAACAGGTCCTGTGAAAATACTGATTTTTCAGAGTCTAAGGAGTCTTTACACATTTTGTCAGTCGCTTAGATCACGTGGTATTTTACCTGTCCTTGGCTATGCAAGATTTATTCTTGGAGTGACTGTTTTATTTCAGTAGAAAGCATCCCTTCCATCTGTTTTTCCTAATCATTGATTTGGTGAACATTTGTCACTGAATGCATTCCTTGTATGTATTTTATGGATAACTAAAATAACAGTTACAAATGCAGCCAGAAAATGTTAGAGATTTTTTTTTTGAGCAAAAATTTATTTTAAAAGTTTTGAACTCTTAATTGAGCTTATGTTGGGCTATTAAATAAGTGTACAGTGTATTGTGTTATAACCTGGCTGCTGGTAATATCCTCTGGATACAGGTGTGTGTGTGCTGGTTTATGGTCTCCAGTGTGCAGGCCACTGGATTTGTTCACAAGCTGACTGCAAACAGAAAATCCCTTTATATTGCATCTTTCTGTTACATACATTAATTGCTTCACATGCAATTGCCTTTCAAAGTGGACAATGCTGTCACGCCCTTACATAAAAAGACCTAGGAACTGCAAGTCTTCGTCGCATTTCTCATAAGGCTCTTTGTTCTTTTCTTGCAAAATGACTGCAAGTACTGAGAGATTTGAGTGCTTTATCAGCATCGTAATATTCCTTGAGAAAGCTCCCCACATCTTGAAGTCTATAACTATGGAAAATAAATCCTTATTTCGAATATAAATTTTTCTTTTAACCTATTTGTAAATGATTTATTGTAGCGAAAAGCCAGATAATGATAAGATAATACTGTTTAGAGGTCATTAAAGAGTTTTCAGGAAGTTTCTACAAAGGTACTGTTCTTATATTGTCAGAATGATAAGAAAACTAACAATTTATGTCAAAGTTAGCAAAATGTGTTTGTCTGATAAACACTCTGCTCAAGGGACATCAATCATACTTCCTTCCCAGAGTATATTATATTTTCATGAAGTGAACTTCAGTGGCTCTGCACATTCACGTCTTTGATATCGCAGCATCATAAGCAGCCTCTTCTCTGTGGCAGTGGCTGTAATGCAGTGTGGGCTTGGTGCCACGGATTGTACCACGTGCTAATAAGCAGAAGCCTTTGTTCTGCAGAGGCCAGTGATCGTATCTTCTTCTTCAGCCAGGTGAGAATGTGTTTGATATGATCTCCATTCCTGGACATCAGAGTATGTTTCTTCTCATGGAGGAAAGATATTTTTGTAACTTAAAAGTTAGGTGTGGAAAGTGGTCAGAAGGGAGTTACAATATGAGGCTGCTTTTTAGAATACTGTTCAGAAGAGACATTCTGCATCAGTATCATTGAGAAGCACATTGCACTAAAACCAACTACAATATAGTCTGTATAATCTGCATTCTCACTGTTTTTCTTAAGGTGCATTTCATGTTATTACAGTATAAATCACTTCTCAATTGCACTGAGCTGAAACAATGCATCTAAGCTTGGGTTAAAAGCCTGTAAGCACTTCTTTACTTGAACAAAGTGAAATCAGGTTACATTAATAGAAGTATTAATTAATTTGCCCTCATTTACTCAGTAGAATTAGCATTATTGAAAAAACTTTACCACCTTTAAGTATGGTTAAAGTGTGTACTGTTTCAGTGACAGAGTTTTATCTGTAACACCTAGTGATGTGTCAGATCGTGTAGAAAATTATTGTCCAATTTGGAAACCTGAGACATTACTGAGAAATGCTGTGGGGTGTGTTATAATGAAAATACCAATCCACATTAGCCATGGTTGCCATAAGCAAAAATCTTAATATCTTGGCCAAACCTACTTAAGGTTCATGTAATAAACTCACATTCCTAATTTTATTAGGGATGTGCCAAGTTAAGCACTTTGCTGGCCTTTGGACAGATTTATAGCTTGACTTCTGCTGAATTAGTGTTGACTGACAAGAGGGCATTGTTTTATAGGATGCTATTTAAATAAAAACCTGCAGGGTATTTCTGTAATGTTGTCACTTCAAGTCCAAACTAGAAAAAAGAAATGTGTATTAAGGAGGAATCATCTTCATTAGCTTTCACGAGTTTAATCTCAGGCTGTCAAAAGCTTCCTTATAAGGTAAGACGTTGTAACGCACAGGGACAAGCCTCATCTTTGTTCCAGGTTGTAGTACGAAAACAGTTACTGGAAATTGAGGAGGAAAAAATTCCTATTTGCTTTTATTTGGCAGATCAGTGTGTAAAGAAGAGAGTGTGATTCTCTTCCTGTGAATATCAGAACAGCAACTGATGATAGCCGGTTTACTTTGTGACTCAGTTATGCATATATCATTTGTTCCTAGTAAGATGTGTCATCTTGTATTTCTTCACTGGCTGTCCTGGGCCAACAGACATGCTGACATTTTCATATGTTAAGCAACCTGGTTGTAGATGAGAAAAATTATCCTGCCTTTAAAAAAAATCTTGGTTGGTAGAACAGTCTTTCCTCTTTATAAAATAAATAAATAAAAATTTAAAAAGGAAAAAGAAAAAAAGCAAAACGTCCATCTTCTAGAGTTAAAATTAGACTGTGTGCAACTGTTTTGACTCAGAGCAAAATATTGGCCTAAATATCAATAAAATTAATTTGATCCTTGAGCCCTCCCTTGCCATATATTTTTAAGTTTATGGGAGGGACCATGCAGCCAGGACACCTGTATTTCTGTGAATAAATTCCTCAGTGTCGTATCTGTGCTTACAAATTTGTGTGGCTGGGTTGACCATTTGTTAAAGGAGAAGAGTTATTTGGGCCTCACTGTGGGACTGAGAGGAATGCAAGGAATGAATATGGCTGAAGTATTTTGTAGAGCTTCAGGACTATCATCTGTCCAGTAGAAAGCCTTACTTGTTACAATTAAATTATGAAATATGTGAAGGAGGAATAATTAGCACAGGAATGTCCTTATTTTTTGCATATTAAAAAGTATATGTTATAAGGAAGCAGCTTCACATCAGAGATAATGACAAGAGGCAGGGGGAGTGTTATAACTTATCAAGAATACACAGAGTTACATATGAAAGATTACACAATAGATTTGCTTTAGGGAAAGAGATATTGTACATAATGATTAAAGTCTACATAAATCAAATATTGGAAATATGCCAGTCATATCTAGCAGTGCCATTCCTGCAATGGATCTCAGCTATGTCTCACTGATTTTCTTAGGCTTTTTGGTATCTCTTACATACTCTCACCCCATCACCTGCTCAGTCCAGCAGGAGTAAGGTGGGAGACTGAAATAATCAGAATTCAGCAACAAAATTGGGATGTGAGTTCTGACTAGCAGAAGAGCAGCTGAGGAATAACTGATGTCAATGTAGCTTAAATTCATGCAAAGAATTTATTGGGCTATGTCTTACCTGTTTAAATGGAAATTTAATATGACACACATTATTTGATCATCATTATGTATTAGTTATAAAGCTTCACTATTGTGTATGATGCTTTACCAAGGTAGTTTAATTAAAAGGTTCTACTTGGAGTTGATGACTGCAGTAACATAAGGTTTACAGAGCCTTATTCCACAAAATATTGGTGTATGCACTAGGGCATTTGGGTGACTGCTGGTCATTGATTGAGGCATTACAAGCATTACATCAGTATTGCAAGGTTGACGTGGAAATCTACCTGAACACCTCCCCAGTAATGTGATATTCACAGTAGGTGATAATGTAACTCAGTGAAGAATCTGCTTAAAGTTGTTCTATTGATAATTGATCTTCTCCGTAAAGGAACAGCACATATGTTTTTATAAGCATGTGATAGAAAAGGTGTTAGAGAAAGAGGTTTTTATGTGGGTTAATATAATTTAAATATCAAACAAACTTACTGTTGAGGGCAGCAATTGATAGACGAGGTGTTACCTGTTTGATCCATGGGTCCTTATCCTTCTCCTGGTAAAGTTTAATTGGGAGTACCTTTGTACGCTAACGTAGCTATTTCTTTGTCTTCCACTGATGTGTGAGGAGGCTTGTCTGGATACGTGGTCAAGAGTAAGTCTCAGTTTTGTGAGGTAGCGCCGGGTGCGTTCATTGGTTTGGATGTTGGAAGAATCACAACTAATGCATAGCATAGTTTTATGTTGATGGGGAAACCACCTCTTCCTTCTGTACGTCAGAGGATGGTGCGTACTTCTTTTATTTATGTGCCAGTTAATGTATTCCTTTGGCAGAGGTACTTCATTCCTCAGGCCTGTAGCTGCCAATTCTGCTCCAATTAATAACCATTAAGCTAAACTCCCAGCCTCACAAATCCTTTCCTGACAACTTCACACCTTATTAAAGCCTAACTTTCTTGCACCTTAAGAATACTTCTTTCCACAATACAGTATTTTCTTTATGGATATATGCATCACTGTTAGTAGAGCCTACCATAAACCTGCTTAGTCTAAGAAATTTGGAGTTTCTCCTAAAAAGAATTCAGAAATATTCAAAAGTAGAGTCTTAAATTAAAACAATGAAACGATTATTATCCTTTAAGTGTACGCATATGTGCCTGTATAACTGAAACCTCTGCACACAGTTGGGTACTTGCCAGATAATTGTTTGGTTTTGCAACTTATATGTGCATTTGCACATTGCTAACTATACTACTTCTGAATTGTTCACCTGTTTAGATTTGTGTTGCATGCTTCTATACATTCCTTTTAACATGTAGAAAGCTGTATCTTTTTTTGTCAAATGTGAAATCATCACATATGTGATACAAGGTTAAAATGTGGACTGTAAAGGACAATTAGAAGCTGTGTGACAAGCAGATCTAAGCTCTGTTGGGTCTCATGTCATTCTTTCCACCTATTTCAGGAGAAGTTAGATCAGGCTTAGTGAGAGAGGGGAGGAGACAGGGATCAAGAATGAAAAGGAGAGCTTGCATCCAAAATGCTACAGAAATCTGAGAGCAATTCAAAGCATTTGCTGTTAAATACCACCAGTCCTAGGAGATTCCAAAAAAAATCACTACAAATTATATTTTGGAATGTAGACTTCCGTGTGGGTTCAGAAGCTGCCAGCTCACAGAATATGTGTGGGAACCTGGTCCTAGGAGCAGACTTCCATTCCTGTTCCTTGTGCTGCTTTTGCTTTTAGCCAAGGTCTCTAGATTAAAATGCATTGGCACCCTGGGAGCAGGAAACAGAAATTAATGACCAAAACATCAACCTATGGTTCCACATGCTTTTTACCTTTTGCACCCTTCTGTCTCTAGGCTGGCCCTGCTTTGACAGAACTAGAGCACAGCCATGTCCAGAATATCATTGCATAGCCTGGTGGTTAGTACACTGCCACGAGACCCAGGAATTTGGAATGGCCCTAGAAGAAAAGGGCCGGCCAATAACTGGGATCCTCCCACTTCCTGTTTGACTGGATTTTGTGGAAGAGGAACTGGCCTCTGTTTCTCCTGCCCCTTGGAAGAAGCCTGCCTTTGAAAAAGCAGTGGCTTTTTTATTCACGTTCAAACCTGGTAGATATATCAGATCTGACTATGTTATTCTGAAGGGCTAAAAAGAAGTCCTGAATCCAAAATCACCAGTCTTTTTGAAAAGAAAATGATCGTGAAGACTTGCTTCGATCCATATTTTTATTTCTAAGGGACATTTCTAATCTGTCCTTCTATTTTTGTAGGTAATATTGAATGTGATTTTGATTTGGATCAAACTTCAGATCCTTCTGATAAGCAGAGAGTCAGCCAGTCTTCCTTGCGTATTCCTTGGAGTGCTTTTGTTTCCTAAACAGGTATATGGCCTAGCTTTGCACAATCTGTTAGCCTCCCACTTTTATCTGTCCCTTTAAATTTGCTTTTCTTTCCTTGCAGTCTGAAAACGCTCTTGCACAAGTGATGTCATCTCTAATCCTATTTTTCATTTGTGTCGTGGAAGTTGCTAACCACTCTTTAAATAAAAATACAACATGATTCTAATATGCTAAGGAGCTCCACGGATAGCCATATAATTTCAAAATGATACTGATTTTGTTTATACGCAACATAATCTTTTACAGTTCTTAGTCTCTATTTGAAGCATTGCAAAGTGGGGTTTTATGAAAGGTATTATAAAGGACTCCTTGTTTTTTCCTAACAGATTTGAACGTTAACTGATCGGAGTTCAGATAAATAGTCTTTACTCTCCATTAAAATATTAAAAAGCCTTTGGTAGGAAACTGGCGTGAAGATCCTTCATTCTTGTTTAATGAACACTTGTTGGCAAGTATAACACTTTAATAGCTTTGCAGAATGAATTTGTGTGAGCATCCTCTATTTCCCTGTCAGACACTTGTCCAGGTGCTGGAAATTTATTGGGGGAAACATATTTTTACTCATTAGTTCTGTATTTGATTACAGAACAGTAAAATATGAACCACTAAGTCCCCGAGGCATAGCTGTGTACATTGAGATTAGTAATTGCATGTCATCGTGTTTTCCATTGGAATTTATACGGACAGATAGGATAGGTGCTTCTTAAGTAGATTTAAAAGCAAAGCAAATCTGTATTTAATCTTTTTTGCAGGCATATTTTCCCTAATGGAGTAAAGGTTAGACTAGATGATACATTTTAAATATGGTTTTAATTTATTTTTCTCTCCTTTTTTTTTTTCTTTTTTCTGCCTTTGTTGAGGTATGAGGTTTTCTTTCTGACAGACTAACGGAAATACATTGTAGCTAAAAAATTTGACTCTGTATGTGCTAATATAAACAGAAGGAAAGAATTGTGTTGTCAGCAATGGGTGTTTATGAATATGTGTATATAACCAATATGTAGACAAGGTTTTTATTTTTAACCACCTTTTAATGCTGTAGGTATGAATGAAAATCATGTAGCAGCTCTAAGGACAAGTTTTATTTGAACTGAATAAAAGAATACCATTTATAAATGTCTTTAATATGCCTGTCCTTTAAGAACAGCTAAAAATCTGTTCAGAATTTTGCATATTAAGAAAAACCTCCAAATAAAAAGGAAACAGATGCAAAAAAAAATTAGTAGATTTGAAACGTGAACTTAGTTTAGATCCTGTTGAAGAGGTAAATAATGCCAAATGTGCTGTCCTTTCCTGGGTAAAAGCACTCATAAATGCATTTTCCAAAACTGAATCTAATGAGGTACTTAATAGTCACAAAACTGGCACATTTGATAATTAATGTTCCTTACTGAATTTTTGCTGATGCAGTATAGTCTTGAACAGGGAGAAATGTTAACTCAACATGTACTTAACCCATCAGCTGTTTGGAAACTTCCCCTTTATTGATGTGCAATACCTGTGTCTGAGCGCTTTGCAAGAGGCCTTCGGTCGCACGCCTGCCCGTTGGCCTGAGAACTTAAACCATGAGAGTTTCTGGTTCGTTTAATGCAAGTCGAATTGTTGAGTTTGTTGTCTGTACAGGGCATGCGATACTGCAGTTGTGTTCAGTGAAGAGCCAGTTATTTTGCCCCACCAGCAAATGCAGAGATTTTTCTACTTCCAACCACCGAATAAATCAGCAACTGGGCTGAACTCCCACCCTGACAGCATGAGCAGCAGGTGTATGCTGCATCCCACCTGAACAGGAGGCTGCAGAAACCGCGCATGCACTTACCATGCCGCTGCCTTGGTGGCTTCTCAGCCATGGTAGCTGATTGAATTTGCAGTGGCCCACATTGTGCATGTCCATTGCTAGTGCTGTGCACCTGTTCAATCAAAATGGTTGAAGGATGATGAGAAAAAGATGTAATTTGTGCAAAAGTAGAGATTTACAGGATCTAAGATTTAAAAGTGTCTAAAACTGGAATGAGAAGAACGTATCTTAACAATGTGGGTAAAATGCAATGAAAATGGATGTTTAAGTTGGAGAAATAATAAATAAATATTGAGAATGGATAATAAATAATTTTTTTCTACCTTTTTGGCAGTCATTCTACAGCAGTACTAGCAGGCTATTTCTTTGGTGGTAAATTCCCACTGATTTCACAGTATGCATATTGTATATACTACATGTTATGGAACTGAGATTCAGAGGATTCAGAGGATTCAGGGAGAAAGAAATGTTGATGGGTAATTGGAGCCACACAGGGAGAGTGGAGGAGGGATCAAGGTAGCAAAAGAAGACTCAGAGAGGATTGTAGAGGCTCTGGGGAAGCTAAAAGTGGATCAAGATAGGACAAACGGAAGTGGAAGGGATCAGAATGCCAGGGAGAAGGAAAGGAGAGTATTGGAGCCGTATAGGAATTCAGAGAAAAATGTGTGACCAGGCAGGATCAGATCAGTTTTGGACTGACTGACATAAGGTCAGAGGAGCATGAAATAAGGAGAGCTGGAAGAGGCATTCAGGTCCTAAGCATATGCAGGAGGAGGCAGAAGAGAAGCGGACAAGGAATGAGAGACAAACAAGAGAAGCAAATATTAGAGCTCCATGAGAGATGCAGCAGAAGTCAGGATATCAGGAGAGCTGAGTGGGGATCAGAGAAGAATTACATGAAGAGCTATCAGGAAAGCGAGGAGTGGGTCAGGGAAGCTTACAGAGATTTGGTCACAGTGGCCAGAGAGGCAGAATGATGTGGCAGGTTAGCTTATTGCTCAGCATACAGCAATTAGTTCAAGAGCCATTATGGAGCATCTCAAAGGGTGGGAGTACCGATAATATTAGCATGTTGTTATATGGCAGATTTGATTTATTAGCAGAAGGAAGGCTCTTACCTAATTTGTCTCCTGTGAGGATTTGGCTTGTTGGATGTTGTCCTGGCTGCTGCTTAAGAATCCAGCAGTGATTTCTCGGGAGAGCTGCAGTCATAAGGCACAGGCTAAGGATTTTAGGCAGCTTTCCTTCTGAACATCCCAGCATCTGGAGGCTTATGCCAGAGCCTCAACATTATTTTAACGGTTTATCTAAAAGATAAACTGACATCTTGAAGAAGGTAGATCTCCTGTGGAAGTCTTTATGCAGGCAGATTTTACCTGAAGAACTCTCTTTAATAAACACTGGCTATTGCGGTCTACAGTAGCATAGGGACTATACCCCACTCTGGTATAGTGAATGTGCTTCTGCCTATCCTGACCTCTATGTAGGCTTTTTTGCTAAGACATGAATGTCATTCATTTTGTATCCATTTGCTAGGGGTAGCTAATTCTGGCAGATGCCATCACTTGCTACTGCTGATGGTGTAGCATCAGCTACATCCAGAGATGTAGCAAGGGACATTTTCGAAAGGAAAGCATTCTGAGAACATGCATTCTCATTTTGTCTTATTCATCTCCACTCAAAACCAAACTGAATGGCATTAATTATCACTTCAGGTAGTAAATCAGTTTCTCATTTGTGAAAGGAATGCTTCGTCTTGAGTCCTTTTTTGTTTTGTATAGCCAGAGGGCTATTACAGATGGTACTGAACTCATAAGAATCATTTTAACATTGCTCCACACAAAGCATATTATAAATGGAAAACCTTGTGTTCCTAAAAAGCCATGTGACTTTAAATTCAGTGGTTCTCCTCTGTCTTCTTCCCTCTAACTCTAAAAACACATATTCAGAATCTTACTTTAAAGTCAAGGCAATGTGCTGATTGACTGTACTGACATAATTGTGTTAATGACAAGACACTGAGATTATGTTGTTAGATATGTTGCTTATCATCACTATTTATCTGGCTCTCTTCTGCCAAGATTGAGTTATACTTCTTATACATTGTGGTTTCAGTCAGTCAGTTAAACTCCTTCAGCCTTGAAATAACATTTTTTACAAGTCTTTTAGCTGTCCTTTAAGAGAAGGAAGTCATCCAGAGCATCATTAAACAGGGTTCAGAATTTGTCCTCACTGAAAGGACTAAAGTTTGAGCACTTAGAAAATGAATCCTTTAATCAGTAAAATGATTAATGAAACTACTCTCCTCTCCTCTCCTCTCCTCTCCTCTCCTCTCCTCTCCTCTCCTCTCCTCCCCTTCTCCCTCTCCCTCTCCCCTCTATGTAAAATACATGGATCCATTTTTCTCTCAAGTTAATGCAAATAATGCATTTTAATTTACAAAATATCTCTTCTCAATGGTCACAACTGAGCTTCTGCAGGTACCGTCTCAAGTTTCTGAAATGTCCTGTGTAATGGGAATGCATCCAATGCATGTAATGCATCCAATGGGAAATGCAGACGTTTTTTATGCTATGTTGCTTCTATAAGTCACCAAGGTTTTTTGGCTTACATTTTGGTTTAGATTATATTTCACTGTGTAGTTTTGAATCTACTTGCAGTCCTTTATTAGATACTTGATGTGAATGTAGTTCAATGAATAGCAGTGTTTAAGCAATACTGTGATCATGGGAGGTATCAAAAAAGATTTAAATTAAAGTTGGTATCATTCTTCCCTAGCTCATTACATTGTAAGAGAAGGATCATTGTTAAAAGGTGAGCAGCAAATAAAATATGAACAGTTAGAAGTCATAAACAGGATGTACTTATTCAGGGATGGAAGCCATCTCAGGATTGCAATTATTCCACATTGTGTGGGGATGTACTTCTTTCTGACTAGTGCTAATTGGGAGGTATAAAGCTTTTTCAGCCATCCTGATAAATTCAGCACTGAGGTGGTTTATTTAGCATAGGCTCATTTTGCTTGACATTTGCAAACCAAAATAGCAGATGAAAAATTTTGTGTCCTGAAAAAGTAAGTTTTTATTCAGACCTGCTGTTGCTGAAACTTTAAATTATCTTTTCCTTTTATGTTTGTCAACGTCCGAACATCTTCATTTTATAGCACAGTTGTCCTTCCTTGGTGAGGGTTGTACCTCCTGTAGTAGTGATGTCAAACTTGAAATAATAGAAAGATTGGGCAGACTTTGTCCAGCCTCATTTATATCCTGAAAGGACAATTTTAAAAGGGCTCCATAACTGTAACTTCTGTGATATTGCTGAAAAATCACAGAGGTGGTGATCTGAGTAGAATTAACTAACTTGTAAATTCAGTGCACATGTGAAATTTCTTAGATATGACTGGGAAATTCTGCCACACAATTATTCCCAGGAACTGGGGCTTTTACAGGCTATTGAATAATAATTTTTCTTATATCAACCAAAAATGTCCTGACTGTAGTGTCAAATAATTACAGAAATATCCTAAAAACATCATGCATCACTGCTACGGTAATTAGGAGAGGAAAATTTACCTTTGTGATTGCAATGAGAGTTCAGTTAAGCTGTCACTGACGGTGAAGTAGTCAGTTACGATGCGATGTATATGTGCGTTTGGATTCGCAGTCTCACTTGCTAAGTCATTGTGTTTGACTTGCATGCAATAAAGTACAAGTAATACTGACTCAATACATACGACTATCATAGGAATTTTTTTTTTCTTAATTTTATGGAACGTTCTGACTGTGTAGGTATCAACAAGCTCATCAAGTTCTGAAAAATTGCTAGGGTAATGAATCAACCTAGTTATCATTCTGTGATAGTATTGAGAAATTATTAAATCATACATGCCTCCTCTCTCTCTCTGTATACACACACAACCCAAGTGTATAGTGTGTACACAAATATATTTTTTTTTTCCATTGTGTGTGGTAGACCATACACGCGTGCACATACTTGTAATATTTGTTATTTTGCCAAAGAGGCTACTTATCATGACCAATTGCACTGCAGAATTTTGAAAAGCTACTGCAGCCTTCTTTGCTGTTGTCTTGAGTGGCCGTTGGCTTTCCTTGCAAAGCTAAAATCTTAGTTTGAACTTAGGCAGACACAGGAAAGGGTTTTACAGAGGTATAAGTAGGCTGCAAAGTTCAAAATACAATTTCAGTTTCTCCAAACCCTCAGGTGTATTGACCATGAGCAGTAACTACAACATTAAGTGTGAATGCTAATTTGAAGATGCACTGCAGCCTCCTAACACCAAAGATTTGAAAAATCAGAACTTTTGATTATCAGGGATTTGAGATAGTGAATGCACCTCAGTCTCTAGTATATGATGCAGACCTAACTCTGTACTTTAATTTTCATATTTATGTAAGAATGTATATTTTAATATATATGTTGTTTTCAGATCACCATTTGAAATTTCAAATGTCAAAAATCAAGTCTGAAGCAGACTGTTAACAGAGTGTAGGTGGGATGCAACTCCTTCGCTAAGGAGAGCTACACTGGTGGCCCTTCTGGCTTGTTTGTTTTATGTTGTGTAAGTGTAGGCTTTGGCCCTGAAAACACAAGTGCCTACACATAGTTCACTGAAATCTGTAGGGCCGCTGATAATCATTAAAGTAGCTCTCTGGTAAGTGTTTCCAGGCTTTGAGACTTGAATGGGGGAAAAAAGGCAATAAGAGAAGATTATTATTTTTGACTTTTCATTAAATCATCCTGTGTGATTTCTGCTCATTCTTACAACATAATTCTGTTTTTTCTCCTCATTTAGTTGTACTGCTTTCAGTTTTGTTTATTTTAAAGATGGAAGCTCTTTAAACCTTGTTAGTTATTTACTTTGGGTTCAGTGTTCCTCATGCGGGAACCACAGATGTATTTTTCCCTTGGAAAAAAAAATAATTAAGTTTTCAATTTTGGACTAAGGGTTCATGTCAAAGATAAAAGAAAAAATAATTATTTGTAAGCCATATTAAACATTGGCCATTAAAAAGGAAATTGGAACATGTCATGTCAAATATCTTGAGAGAGAGAGAGAGAAACGGAGGGAGGGAGTTGAGAGGAACATTCCTTGAAGTAAGTAGAAAGAGTCTCCTCCTGAAATGGAGGCATCCTGGGGATCACCGACTTTAATTAAGTAGAAATGATCAAGGCACCATGGTACTTCCGGGGGATTAATGACTGACTGGGAGACTTGATGGCCTCAGGCAAAGCTGTAGGCCATTAACCCCAGCCAATCCTTCGTTTTTCAGGAAATGCCCTGTGCCAAGGTCATTTTTGCTATTATAGCTAAGGGTGAATCTTTTTCGTAGTCTCATGAGAGTCATGGAGTCCATGATTTTTATGTTGTTTTTTTTCCTATTTTTAATATCTGACTTCTGACATATGGGGAAGTTCTCATTAGATTGCCTGTGTTGTCGTGAGAGAATAGCTTGATATGGTTCTGGTTCAAATTTTACAAAGATTAGTATACAAATAGCCCACATGTGTATTTAGCCAAATGAGCATCAGGGGATTAATCAATATCTCAAAAGCATGAGGAAGTTCAGGACTTGGATTATTAAATTTGCTCCCAAGAATAAAATTGCAGCATTTAATAAAAGTTTTGTTAGTGAAAACAGTCTTGGGTCTGTGTGGATTACTTGCATTTCCAGCATTTTGTGGCTGAGTTTCAGAAGTTGTACGGCTTTTTGCTTCCCTCTCACAGCTGCTTTTCCCAGAGTCTGAGGGATCGTGGAATGTTTCAAACCTGCCCTTCTCAAGCTATTCCTTTCATTTGGGAGAAGGGGCAACCAAGCAATATGGTTTGGCTGCCAACATCTTCTGCCATTCATCCCCTCTCCATGGTTCTTGGATTATTCATACTTACAGTACCCTTTCAAGGTCTTCTTGTTTTAGCTCCCTACACCATGAACAGGGACATATAAAAGGCAAATGTTGGATGGGATTGAAACCAAGCTTAGAAAAGCAAGGGAGCATTAACGTTCTCCTCACACTTAGTGCCACCACATTGATAAACATACGTTAGATATTATTTGACACTGTTGCAAGTGGAGGAAAAAGAGATTTCTAGAAAATACGGCCACTGCTGCAGGGTTTCCAGACTCTAGTGCCTTTATCTCATTTTTACATCAGCTAATTCTTACTGAGCTGGGGACTTTAGGGTTGTGCATCCTGGGAGGTGAGCCAGCTAGCTAACCAGACCCTCAACCCCCCCTTCCTCCTCCCCCATCCACATCCCCCATTTACTGGAAAAACATCTTAGAAACAAGAGCTAAAAATAGAATTGTTGATTAAAATAATTTAAACTAAAAAGCTTTTAAGCAATAGATCAAGCTCTTTAGCTTTATGAGCTAAAGGTAATTAGAAGCTGTCCATTTAATACTCTTGACACGGAATACTATTGCAGCCACGTATAATTTTATTGCTTATCTACAGAGGTCAGAAGCAAGGGACAGGCTCTGTGTCTCGTTGAAACACTTCTACTTTAGCCACTGTTCTATTCCGTTTTATCTTGAATAGCTCATGCTGAAATCAATTCATACTATTTTGCTTGTTACACTTAGAGACGTTATCACCTATGAAACATGCCTTAATAATAACTTGGAAAACTCTAGGCAGCCTTCTTTAAAATATACGTTTGTCCTCGGCTCAGAAAGCAGCTTAGCTGGAGAGGAGCCAGCAGGGCCAGCTCAGAGGAGGCTGCCGCAGTGGCAGGCTGACAGATGCCTACTCTTACCTGCCTGGAGCAGGCCAGCATCTGCGTGTCTCCCTGCCCTGTATTTGTCTTACCTTAACAGACATGCTCTCTGTCGACATGGCAGGTGCCAGCCTGATAGATTCACTGTAGTCTGTTGTTGGTCTGTTACTCACTGCCTGTCTTCAGTCTTTCTACATTTACATCTATTTATGTACGATATCCTGTAGGCTTCCAGAGAAGCAAATAAATGCCTTTTTCTAGTGACTGCATTAAGGACTCTGATATAACAATGGTAGGCCATAAGGCTAATAGTTTAGCTATTTTAAAAATTAATGGTGACTTTCATAGTTGGTTTCTGTCCAAATCTTTCTGGTTAATTGGTTAGATACACACTGGACTTTGAGTTATTATATGTAGCTACTGTTGGGAAATGAAGAATGATTAGCACTGTGCCATGCCTGCTTTTTGTGTTGTTCCTAACAGTAGAGAGGGAATTCTAATCTTTGGATTTGTTTGTTTCTGAAAGAGCAGAGGCAGTGAGTGCCTGTGCACTTCCTAAGATCTATATCCAAGGCATGAGTGAAATTTCTTGCTCATTGCGTTGCTTCACCCGACTCCATTTCAGGTGAGTGGGATGCTTGATTTTCCAGGCGAGAGCTGTGGAAGACGAAGGTAAGGTTTTCTTAACTAGAGAAGTGATGGGTAAATACACGCTTCCACTGCCTTCAAGAAGTAGAATAAATATGTATGTTATGAGGGGAAAGAAAATAGTTGGATAAAGTAATGGCCTGATAGTAATAGCCTAAGAAGCCCCAAAAGTTCTTCAGCTCATCGGCCTGCAATTAAAACGAAACTTTTTGGACCGAAAGTTATGTTCAACACCACTATATACAGTGCTTTTCAAGAGGAGAAGCAAAGAATAACTTCTTCAGTTGAAACTGCAGGGGGAATTTTAGGTATGCAGGATGTAATTACCAGAACTGGAATCTGGCCAGGTCACTGTGATTAGTTTAATACCCGTATTCTTGTTAAAATTGCCATGGATTTTTAAATGGCCAGAAGTGGTTAGGAGGAGACTCTGGCTTTTTGCCCACCAGAAGTAAATGCAAAGTACTGAGACATTCAGGTCTGGTATTTGATTTGTATTCCACCAGCCATTGGTCTAGAATTGGTTTATAAGAAATTCAAATAATATACAAAGTATTTTAAACAGAATTCCAATTTTTTAAATCAAAAGAATTTTTTGTGCTTTTTTATTTATTTATTTATAAAATATTTATTCATTTTATGGCGATAGCATTGTTGTAAACATTATACTATGGAGACACTGCTTCTGTGTGAAGTTTGTGGTTTTGTTGTTACTGTTCCCCAACTCTAACAGGAAATATAGTTGTAGTAACACATGTATGGTTTGTGTTTCTAAATAGCAGTATGTTTAACATAAGCTATGTTTCTGAGTCACTTTATTCTGATGCTCTATAAAATACTGTCCAAATCTCAGCATCCAGACCACTTTCTTTTTTATGTATTTCTTATTGATGGCATTGGTGGAAACAGGCATAATTTAGTTTCTCCGAAACTGGCATTGGAGGAAATGCGTCCTTTCAGACCAGCGCTGTGAAAGTCGAGAACCTACAAATGCTATCAAAATAGAGTTTTCTCCTCCCAGAGCAATTGGCTTTCACTCTCCCAGGCAGACTCAGCCCTACCAGCATACCTGGCACTTGAAGGCTTTATGGAACCAAGACTCTGGTCCAGCAAGCAACATTTGAACTGGGTACTAAGGATCAGATGTTTATTGCAGAGATACATCCTTTAATCACCTTTAATCGCCACATACTCACTTTTGCAGTGTCTGTTCAGAAGAGGCTTCCATAGAAATGCTCTGAAGCACGTTTTGCACTTTAGAGCAGGAAGCAGAATATAGCTTTTTCTCCTTAATATTCCAATGAGATTTGGTAGCTTAACCAGCGATGTAGTACAAAGGTATTTATGGTTCATGTTATATTAATACTGTGGCCTGATTATCAAAAACCATTACTCTTGGTTATCTTGCAGAGGCTGAACTGAGCTGCTATATAAGTCAGACAGACTGCCTGTACACAGTGTGTTCCATGTTTATGATAAGAGTATTTTTTACGTTAAAGGGAATCTGTAAAATTATTTTCTGTTAACAATTAGATTTATTATAAATCTGTGCACTTGGAACTACTTTTTTGTGTGCAAGGGAAACACATAAAGACACTAGACACTCAAAATGTCACTAACCTTTCCTGACTGTTTACTAATGGACAGCTATACTCCTGGTCAGACAGAATTTGGAAATAGTTGCACTGTTTACTTCACCCTTGGCAGAGACACAATAAGTTGCTTGCTTTTCTCCTCTGTTTTGTTTTATTTTCTCTTTTAGTGATGTGCCTCATGGCTCCTTTTTTATTGTAATGATACTGTATTATGTACCGCAGCATTTCCCTATGGAGTAAAATCATTGTTTCAAAGTTCTTTGTGGAGATGCATGCATTTAGGTTTTTTTCCCAGCAATGACTGCATTTGTTTTAAACTCTAATGCAAATGCTGTTGTGGTTGACTTTTTTAATTTAGTGCTCCCTTACTGTGATACTTTCACAGGGCTTGTTTGTATTTGTAGAAACAGAGTGAAAGAAAGAAAAAGAAAGAGCTTCTAATAAAGTATGGCCTTGGTCCCAGTACTAATTTTCCTGTCCCGGTTATCTGTTTTTATTACGCGTATTTGTCCGATAGGGATATGACAAATACCATGTGCCCTTACTAACCAAAGCACATGGGAATAGGTTAATTCATGTCTTCCAATGCAGCTCTGTAATTCTCTTGCAAACATAAATATAAGAAATACTTATGTGGTGCCATCTCTTCTTATGTTGTGCTTTCTTGAAGAATTTTCCAAAACCTTTGTTTCAGGCATTTTCAGCCTTTTCAATATAAAGTCATTTTAAAAGTATTCCTGACAAATACAGTCTCTTAGCTACATTTTCCTCTTCTCTTTAGAAAAAATATTTTGTATACATAGCCCTTTATGTATTCATTTGACCATCTGAAAAGTACAGGCTGTGTTCTGACCCAAAACCCAGTGTGTTAAGGGGGCAAGTTTTCTGGATTTTTTTTTCTCTCTTCTTTGTTACAATTTGCGGGAGAGATACCAGACCCCACATAATTGTTGCTTTGCTGTTGTGACACCATACAAGTAACAGTTTCCAGTGGTAAAAAATCTAATGTGAAAAGAAGTTTAGTAGTGGCAAGAGGGTGTGGAAGGGAGCCCACTGCCAGCCCATCAAAGTTTCATAGCAAAGTTGTCATCATGTGACGGCGCAAAATGCACACGCCAACTGAGCTCTCATCAGAGCTCCACGGAAATAGAGTCAGCAAGGAACTGGAGCTTCCACACTATATGGTGAACATTATGCCATTTTGTGTGGTGTCTAATGAAGAATTAACATGTTTTATATATGATAGTTGCTAATTGCTTCATTATCCATGCAAATCAGAAAGGCAAACTGTGCCTTATCATAAAATCTGTAACTAGGCCATTTAGAAGCAAGGCTCTGAGAAGCATTATTACGTCCATACTTCTTCTTTGGCTTGTGCATCCTTTTTTATGGCTTTGCATTAAGTTATAGTGTTTTCTCCATGGTCGTTTGTTCCTTTAGATTAGTCTTAGGTTAAAATAAGCTTATCACTGATAAATTCAGGGGAATTTTGTGGCTTCTGGAACTCAGTCAGTCCAGCTGGAGTCGAGATACCATTTCTGCTAGCGATAAGCGCAAATTGACTGGGAGCAAGGGGAGGTGGGAGGAAAGAGGCTCTTCAGCCTATTCCCTTGTGAAGCTGGGGTCACTCCTGGAACTGCCAGTCACGAGGGGCCCAAGGCAAAAGGGGGGTTCTGGATGTGACAGATCTCTGGTTACAGCGCCTAGCAGCAGGGAGACGCGCCACATGGGTGCCTGGCTGGTATCTCTACCTTCATATCACAGTTGTTGCTGGGTGGCTCCTTCCAATAAGGAGAAGGCCTCAATAATTTCTATCCTTCAGACTATCCTGTCCTCAAAGTCTTTGTTAAATGGAGGATGTAAAGGAGAAAGAACTGAAAACCTTTTCATGTTTCCCAACCCTTATCTTGCAACTAGTACCTGGAACTTTTCTTGATGCTTGTCTTTAACTCTGGTGGTTTTCTGCCGATAGGACAGAAGACTGATAAATGTGGCTTGAGTTTAGCAAATAAATCAATAAAAATAGTCAAGCCGTCTGCAAAAAGGAAGTTGAAACCTAGTAAGAGAGGCAAAGGCATGAGTAAAGTCCTGCAATGCAATTTTAATTAGCATGCTAGTGCAGGTACTGCAGGTGTATGAACTAGGAGACTGGGAAATATTTTACTGTAAACATACTTCCAGGCTAACTAGCAATGCTAATGTCAAGGTAACAAAGAAATTCTGCCTGCACACTAATTTCTCACTGCAGCTGTTGGAGTGTTAGATTAAAAGTCTGTATACCTTTCCCAAGAATATTAAAGCAGACTGTCTAACCGCCTGTGTTTGTCCTAGTAGCCTCATTCTTGCTGCTAGCAGAGCATGTCCCAACTGTTGTCAATTTATCAATGTAACGTGCACTAGTGGGCACAGTTTGAGCAGCCATTAGGACAGGTGCCTCTATCCATCACAGCCAGTCACTTATTCCACCTTGTCAGGAAAACTAAATGGAGCTTTTGGAGAAATGTAAACAACTCTCTAATGGACAATCAAAGCACCACTGTCTGAAGCAAACAAGAGGAAGGAATCTGACAGACGTTCTTAGATTTTAGTAGCATTTTAAGTGTTAAAATCCTTTGTAATATGTTATAATTTAAAAATGGGCAAAGTGTAAAAACAGCAAAGTACATAGGCTGAGAAAATTGGGATTATGGGCCATTAACATGCTGTGTGTGAAGAGCACCTCATACTTCAGAGAAATATGCCTTAGTTAAATTCTGGGAGGCTGCCAACCTGAAAACAACTGCAAAATAGGGCACCCCAAAATAAATCAGCTCCACATACCTGCCTGAGAGGGACTCTTCTCACATGCTTTTTATCTTGATAAAAATACATCTTCTCCAGCACACAATTAGGCAATTTCATTTACCAAAGAGCAACTATGAGCTCTGGCAGGTTTAAAAGGTACCATAAAGTAGTGGTGCTGATACGCATTGTACGTACAACTTCCATAATAGAGAAAAATTATTCTCCCACAGGCCTTGGCAAACTGGTTAGAGAGGTAGAGATATGACGTGGAGTGACCTGAGAGAACGCCCCGGCCTCACAGACAACATGCTATGGAGCTGGTGACATTAGTAGACTGAATGTGCTATGACAGCTGCATCGTTTGCTCATGCCACTTCTTCCTGTTAATTGGAGGTGATAATGTTTTTTTTCTATAGAGAACTAATGATGAAATTAGACATCCTCTGTGAAGTGTCTCTGCCTTTGTTGCCGCAGTGCCTTGCCCATTGCACAGAGAGGCAGCAACCTGCGAGGAGCAGGGAGATTCCATCAATCTTGCGCCGAGCTCGTGCTTCATGGGCTTTTTGCAAACCTTGTAATTAACTTTTGTCAAGCTCCATAAAAACATTAACAGGGTCCTGCTGGCCTCTGTGTTTAAAGCAACATTATTACTTCTTAAATACAAGGCACCCGGTTCCTTTAGCAGAAAAGATCTTGCCCCCACAGTTTCAGACGCAAAGTTAGTGCAAGTGCTGTAGCAGGAGCCCTGCTCAGGGTTTTTAGTATATAGTTTATGGATTTAATTTCTCTTTGGAAATAAAAGATAACTTCCAAAGGAATGACATGAGTGCAGAGCTTGTGTAATCTCCTTTTGCAGTGATTTTTCTTTGATTGATGTGCCATTAATACTTTAATTGGTAACAGGTGCAGCTGATTGTTGGTTCCTAAGCAGAAAAATCTGAAATTGAACATAAGGCTCTGATAAATTAATAAACTCCTCTTCTCCAAACAGTTGTTGCTGTGAAGGAACTAACTTTCCGTGAAGCACTGCTCCATCAAGCACACTGAATACTTTATGTTAAAAAGCAAAATATTACTTAATGATGAATTAAAATTATGCTAACAGGCAAAGATAAAACATAATAATGACACCCCCTTAAGGAAAAGAAATCGCTGAAAAGCACCGAGGAAGATATCTTGTGAAATGTGTTGTTTCTGTTGGCACATCAGGGTAGCTGTTTGGATTCCCTATCACATTATTAAAGCCATCTCCATCCATGAAATAAAAATACGTTAGGCATATGGGGCCAGGGTGGGAGGAGAAGAGGGTGTCTAATGGATGTTACATGAAAAGTTTTACTTCTTTTGCTGCTACCATCCGAAGATGTGAATTAGACCTCAGTGGTAACCATGAAAGCAATGAGTATGAATTGTTAAAGTGCAATGGGTAAAATTTACTCTTGGAAGACAAGCAGATGGCCTGTACACCTTTGAAGCACACTTAGGCTCTGTTCTGGAAACACAGAAGTGTGATGTCATTTTCAGCAGCCCTTACCCCTGAGTACAATGTGCTCCATCCCCTCAGCCCTTCCAGCCCCACAGCCTGCAGCTCGTAGGTTTTGTTGCACGAGTCGGCTTTGCTGTGAAGGGCACTTGAGTCTTTCTGTGTGTTGCCTTAGAGAGGCTGAGGGGTGTTATTGTAGATGAGATAATGTACAGTGCTCCTTTGTTAGTTGGATGCCAAAATCCTGGACGTGCAGCTGTGCCTGGCAGACCAGTGACTCGCAGCCCTGCCACAGCTGAGGGAATTAAATGAGTTTTGCATTTGATGAAAAATTCTTTCCTCACTGCTAAGATACTGATCATCTCCCTGTGTTCAGGACCTGTACTGCAAACTAGTGTTTCTTTATCTAGTTCCATATGTATTATACATTAATGAAAATTCGTCGTGGGTGCCAGTGAAATCACTGGTATTTTGACGAGTGATCTCATTGAGAGCAAAACCAAATGGTCTTTTTGAGGTCTCATGCCATATTGTGTGGTCTTTGTTTTTTATTGTGGATTTTGCAGGCCCAGGTAAAAATTGAACAAAGGTGCATGTTTACAATTACTCTACCTAAAAGAAGAGAAAAAACGAAGAGAAGTGATCACCACTAATAAAAAACTGGGCATAAATACATGGTGACACCTTTCTGAAGGGTTTTCACAGACCGTGTTGAAAATGTTGTGCTTGCTAGCAGAGCAGAGTAATGGAGGTACGCTCTACAGATGGAGCTTCTAATCAGATTAGCAATAAAGCAGTTTGAGAAGTGCTTTGGAATAAAAGGCATTATATAAAAGCAAGCCATTATCACTATGGGGTATATTTTTCTCCTGATGTGTGTGCATAATTCCCTCTAGAGTTAATGGGAGATGCATGTGTGCATTGAAGAGAGACTATACCTGGCAGTGTGCTTCTTTTCCACTAAAATACCTGGGAAGATAAAATTTGTTAGAGGGCAGAAAATGGTAGATCAGATGAATAAGGCATTCAGTGAATACCAGTCAAACTAGTGTACTGAAAACTTTGCCACTGCATTTCCAAAGCTGTGCATTGTATCAAAGAGATAATGGGGTGATGGCAGTTAAAGCGATTCAACTGGTAGAAGAAATGATGTAAAGTTGGCATATGCAGTGCCCACTTGAAATTCAGGGCCCTGTTAGCAATTGATTGATTTGCTGAATTTTTAAAATACCCCAAATTAAATATGTCAGGAATACGTGTTTTGTACTAAACATTATCCAAGTGAAAAGTGTGGTATGCTACATAATTCCTGATTCTTTCTTCTAATATTTACAGAAAACTCAGGGAGCAGACATAAGTGTCATTTTTCAGGTTTCCAATGTATGTCAGAGTCTTCTTGCATTGTTTAAATGACATGATCTTGAGCCATCCTGCAAAGCTAAAAAAGAAACACAGCCCAGCCTATAGCAGAAAACACACTTAGGAGAGCTTCTGACATCTATTTAGATGCCAAATATTCACTTAATTTGTGACTATTTTTACACGACTGGCATCAGCATTCTTTCAGTGCAAATCCGTCCTCGTGCATTTGGTTTTGAGTTGGGCTCTAGCTCAGATAGCGAAGTTACCAGCTCATTCTGTTCCTTCTCAGCCCAGCAGCCATCTCCTTGTCATGAGCCTCGTTAGGATCATGGTCTAGAGCAGGATTCTGTGACACAAAATCCTTCTCTGAGTCAGCACCTATGGCCATTACAAGGCCTACAACAGCTGCAATAATACCTCAGTGACCCACTTTAACCTTTTAGAATAGCTGCACAACTGCCATTTGCTTATACGCCACACTAACTCTAAGTAGAACATATTATTTCTATAAACCCTATTAGTAAAATGACTGAATTATACGGAAACCGAAAAGTATGTTGTCAAGAAGGCTGGGCAAATTTAGTGTCAGAGGGTAGTGGGAGCTGAGAAAACTGAGCAACTATAAGGTATAAATACAGAGTACAATGGCATTAGGTAACACACGTTTATTTTTATTCATTAAGTGTTTTTCTGGCTAACTCATTAGAGGCCTCACTTCATCTACTATCCATTTTTGTCAATGTGGAACTTAAAAAAAGTGATCTGTACAGATCCCCCAACATGTGTTTACCATATACCATGCATTATTGCAACCACTCACAACAAGGTAAATGGGGGATACTATTCCACTGGAGTCGGTGAAGTCACACTAGGCTAAATATGGCAGTTTAAAAAAATCTGAATCAGATCTATTGTTTACAGAATAACTTATTAGTATCTGTATGTTAAGGTTTTGTCAGGTGTTTCATTATAAATCCTCATTTTGGAAAGTTTAAAACTCCAGGGTAGCATTGTTTTAAATTACAGGAGCATAGATTTTACATAACTATAATATTATTTTTTTTTAATCCTATACCTAAAAAATATTTTTATTCTTTCAAATGAAATTTGGCATGCAAGCAAGCCATAATGAAAAACAATTGCTTTTTTTGGGGGGGGTAGGGGGGAGGATGAATAAATACATATTTTAGTACAGAACAGTTATTTCATTTTTTACTCTTTACATATGCTTGGCAAACTGAACAGCCAGCATACTTGCAAAAGCTGCCTTAGCAGCAAGCCTATCCGGTACCTGAATATAGTCTAAAACCTAAACAATAGTATGAATAATCGTAAAGCAAGCTGGTTCCCTCCTCTATGAGTTTTAGCCCATGAAAAACCAATCTGCTGCTGTCACAGGCTGCGGAGAAGCATTTCCAGTTGAGACTGACTCTGCAGAAGTTGTCTGGGCTCGGCTGCTTGGAGGCTCTGGTTTGAGTCACCCATCAGGGCTGCCACCTGAAGAGCTGGGCGGCCCCTACCCGCCGGGGCTGCAAACCCATGCCGGCTGCAGGTGCGGCTCGGGCAGCTCTGAGTGCTGCGTACATGGTAGGCTGCTCTCTCGAGGAAGATAACGTGTGGCTACCAGCTGTCAAACCCCACATTGCTCCCAGACTGATTTGGTTTGGAGATTAATAGTTAGGTGCCAGATAATTATGTTTAAACTTTTAGGACTCCCTTTCTGTGACTGCTGGACTTCAGGGGTATTCTTGTAGCTTTGTCAGTATTCTATCCAGTTTTGCTGTTCTTGACCATTTAATGCTCCTCTAACATTCATTTGGTGCATGCATTACTAAATACCTGTGATAGTAAGATGTTAATCATGAATTTTTGTCCTGATCTACTGAAACTCGGATTCAGGTTTAAAACTATTGAGAGCAGATGCAAGGTAGCTGCAATACTTTTTACTGGTTTTGTAGGTGAAAGCTTAGGATTGTACATAGGCAGTATCCTTCCAAGCCTCAGGATCCCAGATACGTACCCCGACTCCATGCATTGCACACATTTCGATGTGCCAAAAACATCAAGAGAAAAGCTGGCATGTAAAATTTCAAGGGGAACTGTGCCCATTGTGCAGCTTTCTCCGTTTCATTAATCCCAACCAAAATGTTCCTCAGCACTGGCAGTTCTTGCTCTGTGTTAGTTAAGAAACTGTTTTCTCAAAGTTGTGCACAAAGGCCTTTGTGGTGCGGTGCAATAACCGCTGGCTCAGTTTGCTTTGTAATATTATTGCATGATTAAATTAGTTTAAATACAAAAAGTTCAAATCAGTCGTCAACTTCAGGGAACAGACAGATGCACGTAGGTTTTTTGAGTAACTATTTGTTACACAGTAATGGTTTAACTTTAGAAATAAAACTTTCAGACCCAAACTGAGCCCTGTTAGCAATACAGATTTTGTCTAACATACATAACGAAACCAGCAAATTAGGTCCCATGGCCATAAACCTCACAGAGGGAAAGCAAACAGAGCATGAATCAAAAAGCTTTAGAAGGCAGTAAACTATTGGTAACTTATAAATTAAGGCCAAAAAAATCAAATTATCAAACAAGTTCAACTGTTAATATCTGTGTTCATTTAGAAGAAAAAGCTGAATTCAAAACAAAATGTGGAAGTGTAAGACTCCTAATTTAAATTAAAAGTGCCAGGTCAATATAAGCTGTGACAGAAACACAGTGATCAAAAGTTAGGTCAAATCTTG
>NW_009735527.1:0-26273 GCF_000703405.1 Apaloderma vittatum | reverse complement strand
TCTCTTTCCCACTTTATCCTTCCCTTGTGTAATTCATCAGAGCAGTACAGCACATACAGCATTGACACCTCCCATGCTGTGTTTGGGCCTCTGCAATTTTGAAGCATAATGTCAGCCTTCACTTCTAATTTCTTGACCCTGTCTGGTTTATACCTTAGCCTGCAGGTATAAAAACAATGCAGGTTTTTTATTTTGTCTTTTGTTATAAAAGAAAGAACAAACAAAAAAACCACAACAAACAAATAAAAAACACTCTCAGAACTTAAATCCTTAAAAATCTATGTTTTAAAATCCCCAAATACCACTTATTGACCTGATCATATAAGCTTTAAACTCACATATTGACCTAATTAAGTTAAAGCCTATTTAGGGAGTTTTAAAATATATTTTATTGCATTGCAGTCTGTAAGAACCTCACCATATCCATTTGAATGTAGTTTGTTAAATACCTGTTTATGCATTTTTAAGCAGCCATTGTATGACTCCTTTGCAATAAATATGGCCATACAATTGACAAATTTGGCTTGTGGAGTGTCCGATCTAACAGATTGCTAGAGCAGAGTATTCTGCATGCTTAATAACCTTTATTCCATGGATTTAAATCTCCGGGAAACTTAACACAGTAAAGAATAACAAGATACAAAATAAAGTAATTAAAAATGTACATATGTCATTGGGCTTATACTTTAGCCTTGAGTAATTGCTTTCAAAAAGCAATTACCAGAAGTATCCAAGTCCACTGAATAGACTGAGGTCCTGCAAATGCTTTTTATTTATAGGTGTACAAAACAAACTGCACAGCCAGTTTTTTACAGTTTGGGTGGGGAAGAGAGTACCTTTTCAACCTAAAACCAACAAAAATTATTTTCTTTTTGTCAATTTGTAGAAAATATTTGCTCTTAGGCTGAAAGCTTACATGCCAAGTTTCAGCTTGGAACTCATTTTTACAACTGAATTATCAAGCCACTGAAAACAGGGGTTTCAAGCGAGAACGCTGACACAGCCTTAAACGCAGTGGCAAGAAAGGAGAGAAAGAGGTGCTGTAATGCATATAACTTCTTTTTTCTCAATAATGCTTTAGAAGAAGCAGCTTGTTGCTTACCCTTAGGCATTAGACAATTTTTAAGGCATGTCTCATCATACAGTCTTACTACCAGGTGTGTGGAAAAGACCTCATACAGACCTTCTTGTGAAATGAAACCGTGAATTTACTCAGGTGGAAGACACTGAATTATTTTCTGATTTTTAATGGGATTTTTTAATCTGACATATACAGGCTCACGCGGTTTGGAGGAAGTAGAAAGACACATAGCTTATGTCTTAGACATTCTTTAAATCTTATTTTAGGCTATAATCTGCCAGTAAAAAGAAAACAAAAAAGTAATGATGAGATGCTTGTGCAAGTTTAAAGTATAGTGCAAATTACTAGGAGAAGATGATGTGTAAGGATCTATATTGTTTTTGGCTGTATTTATGTCCTGACTTTTTAAGGTGTGGTTTGCAGTGGGAAGAGCTTGCAATGTGAGTTGATATGAGTGTGAGACTTTTCCCATTCTTTCATTAAGAAAAGCACCTGATAAAGAATAGTTTTTGAGAGCTGAACTGAATAAAGTACAAGAAGTTTAAACATGGAAATGCTTTAAAGAATTTGCAAAACTTATCCAGAGTTAACCAGTGAGACAATCCAAATTCAAGGAGCTGAGAGACCATAGGACAACTACCTTCTTCTTGAACAAACCAATTAAATACGTACTATCTGAGTCTTTACAATGCATAATGTTGGTTTTGTGTTGAAGCAGTGTTACGTAACTGGAGAAATCCCTGGGAGAGTGCAGAGGCCGATTTAAGTTACGAGTTTTTTATAGCATCGGCAGCTACACTAAACAATTCCAAAATGTGGTATGTTAAAGTGAAGGGAGGGACAGGGCTCCGCTGTTTGCAGTGCCGCTCAGGCTTGGGCTTGATTTCCACCTTAAAATCTTTACCTGGCCATGATCTGTTGTTCCATTACTGGAGGGCAAAAATGGGAGGAATTGTCTGGGCTAAATTGCAATTAGGCAGCCCTGAGAGAGGCTGGCACCAGTTAACTTGGGATATTGGAGTGAAAAGGCCCGTAATCAGCCTTCGGTCATGTAGAACAATGCATAAAATTAAATTGACATTAATGAATAATTGTGTAATGAAAATGGAAGAGGAGAGTTAATTGCATGTTACAGTGAGTGTAATGCCTAGATAACCTTGCATTTAATGCTATTCTTAGCCCTGCTGCCAAGACTTCTACAGAGCCTCTCTCTGCAGGAAGTCATTAAAGCTGTGAGTAGATAATGCAGGCTCAGTGAAACCTAAGTGGCAACAATATAACAAGAGTTTCTTTCAGACCTTAGTGTTTTCAGAAAAAAAGGGCATGTTGAGGTAATTTGTACACATCGGAATGAAAACAGGAAACTGGGAGCAATCTATTTGTAGTTTGTCCAGTTCCACAGAATTTTTCACTATTGTTGAAACCAAAGTCAATTCATATAATCAAATACAAGACCAACCGTCAGGGCTTGCAACACAGTAAGCACCCAGTTGTCTACAGCTAAAACTTTGTTTTGTTAATCACCTAGTACAGCAAAGGATACAAAACACTTGACCTTAGACATAAGATGACAGTGGGAGACATCTTCAGCACTATCGTATTGGCACAGCTGGTTTGTGCTGATAAATAAGACTCCAGAAAAGTAGAATTAAAAAACTTGGTCTGCTTTCTCTATCTTTGAAGATCGCAAAGAATGCCAGTTTATATGTGCCTGGATATTTCCCAAAACATTTAAACCAATGAAGCCAGCTTCCTTCCCCACATTTCTCTTTGTTAAGTTTCTTTAAATCAGATTTCAGAATAAGGTCAGTTTTTTGTTTGTTTGTTTGTGTTTTTTTAACCTTTCAAATGTCCCGGGAGAATTTACTCAGATGGAGATACTTGTTTTTGCCTTAGGGACATTGGTTGCCATCATGATGTTGTATTGATTACAGTGGGATTGTCCTTCAACAATATGACCCTGCTTATAATGTAGTCTTGGCAGTCAGGAAGTTAAAAGGACTAAAAGATAGCTTGCGTCATGAAAACCAACCAACCTCGAAGCAAGCAATCAAAAATCCTGAAAAGTAAACATTTTCAATGTGCATAGTTTTGTAGTTGCTTTAACAATATACTTACTTTTCCATTATTAAAAACTAAATCATTTTCATTAAGTCTATGGTTTATCATTTCTGGCATTACCTCTGCATTCTGATTCTTTCTGTAAGATCAAATGTGAGTACTTAGTTCAGCAAAAGATGGCTTTTTGTTTTAGAAAACTGTTGTGTTCAGAAGTCTTGTGAACACTGAATAAATGCATCTACTCATCTACTTTGACTATGTGTATGTATGTAGATAATTTATGTGATACAAAGTTATTTAAAGAGAAGCATCCTGTTACATTTTGAGTCTTGACTGAGACTTGACTAACTCATCATTTAGATGAGCATTTGGATTCAATCTGTGTAGATAGGCTATTGACCCGCAGTCATCTTAGCCACTAAAACTGCTTCCAAGAAAAACAAGGAACAGAATGCTGCTTACTTGGATGATTTTGCCTCTTGGGAAAGCTAAGAACTTGTTGTCTTAATTTCTGTATTTCTGTCCTTATATTTTTGGGAAATGGTGTGAGAAGTTCGTGTTACTTCTAAGGGTGGTATAAACCCATCGTTGGCTGGGATCCTGACTCCGTGGACGTGAACATGAGACTTGACAGAAAGCGTAATGAGGGGCTTCATGGGCTGTGGTTACATCTGAACCATGACTGTAGATAGAGCTCTGGAGAAAAACCCAACAAACTGAACTCACCACTGGTGCTATAATCTTTACCTCTAACACTCAATTAGTTAACAGTATTTCTCAGAAGCATGTGGCTAAGAGGCAGGATGAACTACAAAGGCTTTGCTAAACTGCAAACTTAACAGATACTAGGTGGCAATGAGAGTTGTCTGTGAAGCTGAAAGGCAACAATACAAATACATTTGCAATTGAAATGTTTTTCTGGGTGCATAACTGATCTGTGGACCTCATGTAACAATAGCAATGTAGATGAAGACTGTAACAAGTTTCAAAAAGGATTTAGGCGTGAGTACAGGGCAGTGAGAACGTGCACTATTAAATCCAATTTTATTACTAGAAGTTAAGAGAAACTTCATGTTTCCAAAGGCTTTTCCACTGCTGCCTGCTCTTGGGCTTTTTGTGGCTCCCTGGAGTGGCTGGAACCAACCAGCACCAGAGGGGCTGCCCAGGCTGGCTGGAGCACTACTTTTTCTGACATTACCATTCCTTTGTTCCTGTTTCATGAATTGACTCCTTCCCATAGTACACCTCAGAAATACAGTTGTATTATTGCATAATATGGCCGTCACTATATGAAAATGTCCATCACTGAGACAGACTAGATAATTTAAACCATGATGAATTTTCTCAGCCGTTTTTATTGCAACAGTTGAATTTTCATCTTACTTATAAGGCTGAGGAGCCCTTCAGCAGCTTCTTCCCATCCCACATGGACAGTACATTTGGCAGATACTCCCTCTTTTCTCTCTGATTAGAAGCCTATCTTGTTCATATCTTAGTAAAACCTCTCCTGTTTTTTGCAGTTTCCAGCAGACCCAGGGCAGGATGATAGTAATTCAGGTTAAAACAAAACTTTTGATTATTTCCTGCTAAGCTGTCGTGCGTGACAGCAGACAAACTTTATCCAGTGTGTGCAATAGTCTCTACATTCATGATCTGCATGTTCCTTTCTAGCTACTGTGCTGTTTTCTGAACGTTATGGAAGTTGGCTTCACATTAAATGTAGCTGGAGGTTTTGAACTTAAGTGTCTAAATGTGATCATGGATATAAATAATCTCTTTATAATGAGAATAACTTTGAAATCAATCCACTTACTATCTCATGATTCCAGCAGACTTTTCAGATCTTGTGGATATGCTCTGAGTCATGCAATGCCCTATTGAGTGCATTTGCTGTACAATCCAGTGTAAAATGTTGCCTTGGTGTGAATGTTAACACTTTCCCAAGCAAGCGCAAACAGGGATAGCTGCAGACTGATCTAAACGGGGTCAAGCAGCCCTGTGACTGCAGGTGCCTCAGGTGACACAGGCCTGTGTACCACCCTCCCCAGTGCTCGAGGGGAGCACAGAACTCTTCTGTCCTTGCTTGTACATCCATGCTCTGAGAGTGAGGGAATTAGGAATTCAGTTCATCTAAATCCCGTTTTAAATTTCAGTCACGAATCAACTCTGAACTATCGCTGGTACTCAGCTGATACTTAGATTTTGAACAATGTATCTTCTCTCGGTTTCTGCCTGTTCTTCGCCTGCTGCTGAGTGTGATGCACTATAAAAATAGCTTTATTGTTAATTGCTCTGAGACATTTTTCCAACATGTGTCCCAGGCATTATTCTTCATTCATCTTTCCCATGGAATGAACGAGGTAGGAGAACTGCATTAATTTCCTTCCTTAATCTGCCTAGCATGTGTTTTAAGCTGTTCAAACAACTGAGCGCAGGATTGTCACATCAGATTCTTTGAGATTGAGAGTGGAGAAACAGCTAAACTTCAGACTTCTGCTCCTCTCTCCCTTCCATGGTAACTGCTATAAGAAAAATGGAACAATGAAGTAATTTCTAAGTCATTGCCCTTTTTATCTCTTTAGGGGAGCATTAACTTTTTATTTTCATTTTCTGCATTCTTCTCTCCCAAATTCAAGGATTTTGTATAGTTTGGTAAGGTGGAACTCTTAGCCTTAAAATATGTGAATGTTAGTTCATTTTTACTGTTTACTTTGGGCTAATAGCAGTACATTAGCCTCTGTGTATTCTCTTAATCCAGATTTACTTTACTCTGACCTAGAATATGCCTCAGTGTATTTTAAGGAATAGGAATGTGTTTTCATGAATTCTAGGTGAATCTGAAATAGATGCTGATGCTGTAAAGACAGTGTGTGAATCCTCTAATAAAGCTCGTAGTTGCATTGACTAGAATTCAGTGAAATAACTGAACAATATGCAGCAAGAGTCTAACATTTGGCAACTTTCTGAGTGGCATAAATCAGTATATTTAACAGATGTTTTCAGCTTATTGTGCTATTTATATTTTGTATTTGTGTTAGGAAACTCATCTGACGACTCACAGACATAGGGTTTTGCTGAATTGCTCAAAATTATGAGTCATAATGGTCTTTCACTAATTCACACATTGTTCTGACCAGATGACTTCCCCATTTCCTCTTGTGTTCAAGGCCTGTGGTCTTTGATGAAGCTTGAAACAAAGGAAAACAACAGTCAAATGCAATCTGAGGAGCTGCATTAGAATAGGTTATAAAATAAGGGCTAGATGGGGCAATAGTACTACAAAGCATTGGTAAAGTGTTTAAGAGCATGGAAGGGTTCTTCTTGCTATCAGGAGTGTAAGCTCTGCTGAAGAAGATGACTTGTTCGTTGCTGGGCTCATTAAAATAAATAAAATGAGAAGAAATCTACTTCATTGTATAGCTCTGTTTGACAGACATGTAAAGAGGATAAGGACCATTTGCTCACAGTCCGTAAGGATCTACCATGGGAAAGGAATTTTGGCAAGAAGCTCTATACGATAAGCAAGACAAAGTGTGAGATCCAGGAAAGTTCAGATTTTTAATAGTCAAGTTTTCCATCACAACAGGTTAACAACAGTTGTGGTGGCTTCACTAGAAAGCATTCATTAATTGTAGAGGTTATTCTATATTCTATATTCTATATTATACGGCCTAATTCTAGTAAAGTATGTGTTGAAAGATGACCACTGAATCCACAGCAGCACTAGTAGCGCTATCTGAAATGCCAACAGTTGCATGTGCGCAGCCGCTGCAGGTTAGGATGTGCCTCTATCCCAGTTCTGCCACTGATTCCTCTGGAGGAAGGAGCAGGTTCCTCATAAAGGAATCTTGCATATTCTCATGAGGAGTATTTGCTTTTATAGCAAGTCATACTGTACCTAGACACTGGCAGTAATTGTTATTACATGGTCTCTACTCTGGTTGGATAATCTCTTCTATTTTGCATGTACATACATTTGGTGAAAAATATAATTAAGAAAGTAACTTCTGTCTGATACCTAAAGAAAATTGAAGGAAATGTACTGATGTACTGATATTTTATTCCAGTATTTATCTAACATCATAAAAGTGCAAGGAAATAGAGCTTTTGTTTCAATTTATCGTAGCTTTTACATAAATATATTGATTTCCCAGAACTGGCTAATCAATTAAATTAAGTTTTCTGATCTTACTCATTTTTAATAGCTCTATTATTCACTGTATCAAAAAATCAAGAGGATGATAAGATAATAATTTTCTCTTGAAACTATGCAAGTTCTGAATTAATTTAAAAGATACTGAATCAAGACACACATTGGTATGATTGAGTGGCTGGAGCTGAATCTTTGTTATTCAAGCTTGCTAAACCCGGTTCAGTGGGACAAACGAATCACAGCTATAACTGGAACCAAAAGGATCAGCAACTATGCATAAGCGATTGGTTTCCCTGAACATAAACACTGCAAATAACTTCCTACACTGAAATCAAGATTCTAGTTAGATTAATAAATAAGTAAATAAAAAGATTCTCTAGCTAAACAATTCATTAGGTTAAGGCAATGCAAACCTTTTAATTAGAATATTGTTTCTTAGCTTTGTGAAAGTTCAAATACAATGCCCACAATGACACTCCCTTTTTTTCTAAGGAAATATGTGCACGCTTTAACCTGGTTTTAAATACTTTGCATGTCTTTTACATCATATGTAAATTACCTCGCTGCAAAAATTAAGTATAGTATGTCATAATAGTAATCTCCTCTGAGACCAGCTCTTTGTCATTTCACAGTGTTAAAGCAAAGTTTTGATAATTTTTCTTACAGCTTATCAGAATAAGGAATATGTTATACATTGAACAAGGATGGTTATATTTGAGGCTCTATGTGCATGATGGTGTAATCTTTATTTAATAATGAGAAAGGCTTGCTTTTCTGCTGTTGTGCCGTTCCTATAAACTTACACCAATGATTACTAGAGATTTTAATTGCAATGTTGCAGGCAGCTGGAAATTGTTATTATCTTCTGAATCTGTGGCAATTATGTAGGGTACCACAGGAGTGGTAATTTAAGAAGAATTCTTGTCATTATCTGCCTGGCTTAGTCAAAAAAAGTGATGAGAGTGGAAGTGTTTCATACTGAGAAAATGCCTGTGACTGGGTTGAGTGGACATACACCGTCTCAGGTTTAACTGCTAGAGCATGCTGATAGATACTCTTCTCATCCTGTCTTCTATACCTGTTGAAATTGCTTGCACATCTGAACCGTGGCCAAATTCGTGTGTCTGTGTTTGTGAGGTTCTTCTCAGGTTTCCTTTTTCTTGATGAAATGCTGATAAGGAACTTCAGAATTAGCGTCACTCGGCTCCTCACTGCTATGGGTAAGCTGGCACCTATCCCTGGAGGTCTGGAAGATTCTTTCACATCGTTTAAGATTGACTGATATGAGCACAGCTCATCTATATTTGTTTAGATTGGAAAATGTGGTCAGATTTGTGTAAAATACTAACACCAACAGTGGGAAGATTTTTTTTGTTAGCATTTTGCTCTGTCTACTATTTGTAGCTCAATTGGTTTGCTACTAATTGGTAGCTATTTATATCTGGACAGTGACTCAGGACAACCAAGGCAACTGTCATGGAGACAGAGTCTCTGACACTTGCTCATATGTGGCTGTACTACTATTGCTCAGATTTTGACTAACTTTCACACTATTTCTTTACATCATCAGCCTTACTGGAAAAAAGCCCAGGTTCTGTTTCAATGCCACCTTTTGTTCTCTTGTCACTTTTTTTCATTTCTGCTTCTGTAACACATACATCTTAAATCACAGATCAAAAGATTCTCTAAAGTGTTTAGGTGGTTAAAAAGACAAATGCTAAGTGGAATTTTCAAAATCACTGAAGTTAAGTGCTTAAATCCCATTGATTGAAATGAAGTCAGAATCACAACTTCCTTAGGTACTTAGGAAGATCCTATCCAGCACACCTTGACACATTTGAAAGTCTGGCCTTTGGGGCTTATGTTTTCTTGGAGACTTAGAAACAAAAAATATTATTGAATTTACAACACTGACTATAAACAAACTTAACAAGTCCCACTTTAATATCATCCTCGTATTAATATTCCACACACCATCGCGCTCACCTGATTTCTTCCCTGGAAATTGCCTGCAAGTAGGCTACTTCAGCTCATGCCTCAGGAGCAACAAGTCTGAGATCTACCAGATTAAGTGCAGTGAAGTTAAGAAGGCCTTGCAGAGAAAGAAATGCCCCCTCAGTATGTGTCCATCTAAACAAGGATGTTTTGTCCTTAATCTGAGTCAATATGTGAACTTGAAATAACAAGGTCTTAAATATCCAGCACCTCCAAAGGTTTAGAGCTTTATAATTTTAGGCCCATAGTTTAAGTGTAATTGCATATATTCTTCTGTCCTTCCTACCTGAGAAATTGGGGAAATGAGATAAATCAAAGGAGACATCATTCAACACAAACATCTTACTATTAGTGCCTTCATTTCAAATTATCCAAAAAGAAGCTCAAATGGCTATACTCTGATTTTTCAGCTTGTTCGTATTCTTTTTATAAAATTTTATTCCTCTGAAGGGAATTAAACAATTACCACTTTACAAAATCATTACTTTTTAATTTTGTTATTACATTTCTTGTGCATTGTTTCTTGCAAGCAAATTAAACAGCTCTTTAGCTGTCAGTTGGCAGGATGACGTAGGGATAGCAAGAGTATAATGAGAAAGGACCTGCTGATTCTACTAGGTGGGGAAAACTAGGATTGCACCATAAAACACATGATACCTCATGACACTATCTCACTTCAAGAGTGATGTTTCAATGTAAAGCTATAGCACACTGATATAGTACTTAAATAAGTAAATAAATAATCAAAAAACCCACAACAAAAGAACACACCCCCAAAAATGTTGTCCAAAATGCTAGGAAAACTCGTAAGAGTGTGAACTGTTGTGATCCAGACAGAAAACATCCAGATAGAAATCCAGACAGAAGCACAGACAGAAAAATTCCTCTACTGATTCAAAACGAGTATTTACAAAAATAGTTGGGATCTGTAGTCTTAAAAGAGGGCACATAAAGCAGAACATCCCAGCAGTACTCTTGGGGATCACCAGCTGTTAACTGAGAATGTTGCCTCTTAGCCAGTGCTGAAAAGAGGGTGCCCATTGTTTTAGGATGACTCCAGGATACATGTTTTCTTACTCTCCCCTTAAAAGTCATTTTCATGACCTAGGGCTCATTTCCATGTTTGTGCACTCCTTCCAGCGCCAGAGTGTAGCCCTCACTGACACAAACTGTAACGTTTATGTCTCTCCACATTCAGAACCTTCTTGAGAGTAACCTTGTCTGAAATGAATCTGTAGCCTGGGAGACTGTCCACAAAACAGGCAGTGGAGAGCTGGACTTGATCTACTCAGCAGCTGAAAGGAGAGAAGCCTATAAGCCACATCTTCATCAGCTTCATGCACTGTCTGCGCTTCTTACTGTCATCTGGAAACTCTGATCTAGCCAATTAGGGGGTGGAGGTGCGTTGTTAGCAAATTATCAGAGAGAAAGCTCTGGAGCAGATTCCCCAAGAGCAGATAATATCAGAAAGTTTAAAGCTGTCCTCTCTTTTATTAAGTACCTTTTACCTGAGCTTAGCTGAGAATATCAATAGAGTGCTTATGAGAAGCACTGACACAGTCATATATTACTTACACAGGGTGTATCTGTTTCCTGTCATATTTGTAGCTCATAAATACTTAACTCTATTGATATACCCCACAGAATATAGCTAGGGACTAATACAAGAACTATACAACTGCTGTGGTGCCCCATGGAATCTATAACAACTTTATGTTAAGGAATGTGTATATCTCATTGTCTTCATATAAATGACAAATGCTTCCTGCTTTTTTTCCCCACCTCTACTGTACTTTAGCTGTGTCAATATTGAAATGTTTGCTCTGCATAGAGATTATTATTCCAGTTCAGAATTTCTATGAGACCTGGGCCCAGGCCTGACCTTCCTTACATGAATTCTGGCACTACCTCGCCATGAACACTTCCTAATTGCTGATTACAGCTTATCATTACAAGAGGACACTTATAACCAGGGAATTAAACCAGTAGGTTTGAATCTGTTCTGGGTCAGATCCAGCTGTGATTGAAGTGTTTTAGCTGAGCTCGGATTCCAAGCCAGTTACAGTTTATTATTCAGTTCATAGACTCTCAGCACAGGCCTTCAACAAGGGAAAGTGTTAGCCTCCATTACTTCACCCTCTATGAGCATTGTTTTTAGTCCTGGACCTGTACTGGATATTTTTTAACACCTTAGGTTGAGTATAGGGGACCATGCTGCTGGTGAGAAGAAAGTGGTGCCGGGAATGTGGGTGGGGCCAGCACTAGACAGAGGAGTGGAACAATGGAAGAGTCAGCTCGTTGGCAAGTAAAATCTCCTTTCTCTTCCTTCTAAAAACTCAAACCCTTACCTGCTCACATGTATTTCTGCCTGCCACTAGGTATAGGAGCAGTATTGCTGGAGGAAACTAAGGGTGATGAACGTTTTCCTCCACAAGAAGCAGGAATCACAAGAAGCAGTTTACGTGGGTCTCACCTTAGCAGGTACTTCCTGAGGGTAGCTGAGTCCAGGGAGGAAAGTTTCTGGTGCATAGTGTGGCAAGGAAAGGGAGAAGGACAGAGAGAAGGCAGCGTGGTGGCTTTCAAAGGAGTCTTAAAGTCAAGCTGTCCTCTTGTTGCACAGAACCTGCCAGAGGATGTTGTTTTTCAGCTGAACTGGTGTTCTGAGCTGGAAAGGTCTTTGTTTTGCTCCAGTCCCAGTTTGGGATCTGGGATCAGCAAAATATCCAGAATAACAGCTTAAGTTTACCTCCAACTTTGGAAAACATTTTGAACAGTTCATGGTTCAGGTTTAGTCTGAATTTTTCTCATAACAGAAGAATGAGAAATACAACCTTCTGGTTCAATCACTGACAAAGAAACTGCAAAAATGTGAGATGTATTCTATTCTTTAGTAAGTTTTTATTTATAGTTAATAAAGGCAACATCACAGATGAGTTAGTCATAGTAGAAGCCCCTGTCTTTGGCCTCAGTACTGTGAGAGGGCATTCACTTGATTCTTGTGTCATGTTCACATCTTGGTACAAAAGTGAAGTCTTTGTGTCTTTTGGTTACTCTCTTGCCTCTGCCAAATTTCTGCTGGAGCAGCTTTGTTGTTACAGAGCCTGTGTGTGGTGTGCTGCTGTCCCTGCAGCCAGATCCTGTTTGAAAGTTAAATGCCTCTGGGTGCATCCTTGTGGTGTGCGAGGCCTGCACGACACTTAGATTGTTTCAGCTTGTCTTACTGAGTAACATGTCTTAGTGCTGATAGTGCTGGTTCACACTTGAGGTCATGTGAGCATTGTCATAACCCCAGGACTAATACTAGCAGTTTATGGGTCTGCTTTCGTTTTGATGTTTAAACAAATAGCTGTAGAAGAGACCCTGGAAAATGCATACTGACTCCAACTTCCGTCCCTTGTAAGATGGACTCTAAATCCCTCTCAGAAAGAAAGGTCACTGAGCACATGGCGTCAGACATGATCTGCTGGGAGTCATCATGGCTTCTGCAGAGGGAAATACTGCCACACTGACCTGTTCTGCCAGCAGGTAGCCTGCAGATAAAGAAGAGCCACTGGAAATACTAAATTCAATTTCTTGGCAGTTTTCCTCACCAAAGAAACACATCTGCACTGATTCCAGGAAAAACGAGGTTTTCACAGCTTGATATCTGGTAAAAAGATAGTAGTTGAAGGGGAAGGTATAACCAGGATTTTTCAGGATGGAGATGAGTTGCTGTCATTTCCCAGGGTTTGGAGAGGAGGAGGAGGGGGCAGGAAATGATCAAAGTGGGAGGGAAATGATCCAAACTTGCAAAACCAAGAAGGCTGAGCTGTACTGCTGTTCCTCAAGCCTCAGTGCTAGAACTAGAGGCATAGATCAGAAGAGAGGAGGATTATTTTACTATAAGTTAAAGGAGCTGTGACCATGTAAGACAAGTAATGTACTTCTGGAACTTACTGTTGTATGTGAATGTGAATGATAGAGCATCGCTATCTTCTCAACTCAGAGATGACATACTATCATTCCTATGAGTTCTACTGGAGTGCAGTATTTATGCTATGAGCACAGAGAGACTGGGAGAAATAAGATTTTTTATTTTAATTGTTTTCTATAAGGACATGATGTTCAGCTGTTAAACACAGTTTACTGTATGAGGATATGTACAGTTACATATATATGTATGTACATATATGTCATTCACTCTCATTCTTCTGCTAGGGAAGTCCCCTGCCCTCCCACATAAATGTACCAACTCTATAACTGCCTCCTCTTCACAGTCTCCACAGACCAAACACATGCCGTGTTCTGGCTAATGAAATCTTAGGATTTGTGTCTGTGAGCCACAGAAAGCCAATTGACATTTCACCAGTTTTTTGTTAAGTATGACATCAGACTTTGAAGCTGTAGTTTTGCTCCCTCATGGAGTGCTTCTGGAGTCTCAGTCATGGAATGGTTTGACAGCATCAGCAGTCTGGCAAATCAGTAACTTCTCCACCTGGATATATGTCTAATTATTTGTCTCTGGAAGGATATTTCCAAGTACATTATGGGGGAAAAGTGATCAAATATTTTCTATTTTGGTTGCTTCTGTGAGAGCAGTAAGAAAGCAAAGAAAGATGCACCTCATCTTCCCTGGCAGAATTTTAAATTAAGTTCTTGAGGTCTGGAATGGGCATGGGAAAGTGAGCTGTAAGCTGTTACTGTGAACAGGACCAGTGTCCTTCATGGCTGATCAGCCATCAGCTGGAAGGTTTTGAATCCTGTATTATTGCTACTTAGTAAATGCTGCTTCCATGGAAAGCAGGATGCTTACCACCTGTGCTCGTGCTGGCATCATTGATTAGTACAAAGGTAGCTGTCTCATGTTTGCTTATGCAGCCATTTTCACCTTTTGCATCAGAACTTTGGGCTTTTGACATGCTCTTTAACCCCAATGGCTTCTAGTCACACTAGTAACACCTTCCACTTTTTGTCTCTTCTGTGTCGAGCTAAGAGATGTCTTGGTGGTACTCACCTGCCCAAAATAGATCTACAGGCAGTCACTTCCAAGTTGGGTTCCTGCCTTGTACTCTGTACAAAAGCACGTGGTCTGCCAGCCTGGTGACATGGGCCAGTTTGAACGTGTTCCATTTCCACAGCTCCGGCTTCATGTCTGGGTCTGGATGTCATTCAGGCTGTTGGATTTATTAAAGAAAGTTGTGTCTCTTTTAGGGCCTATTTAATCGACTTAGCAATAGCCCTTTTACCTAGATCCTGTCCTGTCATCAGCATAGGTGCCTCCTGATAAATCTCAAAGTTCGTTTTTGGTCACTGGAGAGCAGTTAAAATCGGTATTTGAGAGATTTCAATGTGTGTGTCATTTATACTGGCTGCTGCTGCTGTAGGTACATTAAGAAGAAAGTAAGTAAAACAAGGTGTAGCAAGTTGTCTAGTGGTAGCTGGGACGTGATGCCATATAGGGAGGAGTACAGCAGAAACTTAGATCTTTTCAAGTGCAGTTTATGCAGCTTTTATTGCAGAATGTGTAAGAAATGGTCACTGCAAGCATGTCTTTTAGTGTATATCTCTTTCAAAACAGAAATGCTTTGGAGTGAAAGAAACAGTTGCAGTAAGCTTTTCCAAGTGTTGCAGTTGGCTGGGAACCAGGAGACAGCACCGTTCCTTGCTGCTCCACTGCCCTGCAGTGTCAGCTAGACCATGTGGCTTCACTTCTCTGAGTATAGTTTCTCTGTCTGTAAAATGAGAGCACTGCAGAGCAATTAAAATCTGTGAGTGAAGGGACTCACTCATGGAGATGCATGTTTGATGCTACGGTTAAGATAATACAGGCAATTGTACTGTAAGACAACCTGTGCATCTGGAAATGATCTCTCTGTCATTTGCAGCTACTTCACCTCTCTAAAAATGTATCAAATACTCCATTAATATAAGTTGTAATGATCATCTGCACAGGCAAAGATCTATGTCACCCTATTCTTTCTTTGTCAGAATATCGGTCACTTAGCCAATGAAGTTGCTAAGACTATGAAAAAAAGAGCAGTTTTATCCTCTTAGGGTGGTTTTCTGCGGTATTTTTTTCTTTTAAAAAACCCAGCAGCTAGGCTGTAATCGTACTGGGTAAGATCTCAATGTCTGTAATTCTATCCAATAGCCAGAAGCTGAGCTGCAGAGAGATACTGCTTTTTGCATACCTGTTGCACATAACATCCCTCAGTCTGCCTTCATCCTCTCCTTCAGCTAAAAGATTTAAAGACAGTCTCCTGTCTTAAGAAAGTAGATATGTCAGAATGCCCCAACTCTCTTGTCTGTCTCTGTGCTGAGTTGGGAGGTCTGAGTTCCAGCTGACACTGCAGACACCTCTGTATTACCGTTTTACATAAAAGAAATCAAAAGAACTGTGGGGTTTGATACCTGTTGTCCTTGTTGCTAGTGCTGGGCACAGTGGCCTGTCACAAAACAACTGAATTTTCTTCACCATTTTATTTGTGGGAGTAGGTGTCTTAAATGTTAAAGAAAATTAGATTATGGCTTGAAATGTCTTTTTTAATGTTTATTTTTACCTTAGCACCTGTGGAACATAGTGCAAGGTATTTGCAGAGCAGAAATCACAGATACTAGCCAGGTCTCCAATACTTGGTATCAAGCCTTCCTATTTGTCAGTGATGGTAAAATGTTTAATGTTGAATCTTGTTTCAGTAGTTTGCAAAAGTGACTGTCCTCAAAAAAAACTTATGTCCTGCATTTTTCCAGTTTTTCAGTTTTATTCTGACAGGTATAAGCATTTTATTTACATCATTCTCTTAATATATAGCACAGTAGTTACTTTAAGAATTTTGTAGCTTGTGCATTAGTCTGTTTAATACAAAGTTCTGGAGACAGGTTATAATAAGTTAAATTGTGATGCTTTAGTGGTTAAAGGCCAGAGAAAATCTCCATTCCTGTAGCCGAAGAAACAGAATTTTTTTTCTCAGTAATTCTGCTGCAGACAACCTACTGGATAGGTAATAGAGAATAAAAGGACATTTTATGATTTTGTTTCATGTTAAATTACTTGCAGAAGTTCAGTTACATGACAGGAAAAGTGGTTCCTACTAATTCCAATGTGACTTACTGATCTGTACTGGAAGAGCTTCCTAGACAGGCAGCTACGTGCAAGGCTTTCCACAGGTTCCTTGTCCTGCGAGTGTTAACCTATTGACAGTTCTTGTGGTGACTGAGGGCTTGCAAACCCCTCCTTTGATTTTAAGAGAAAACAAACATATAAAAATCAGATCAGATTTCATCTTTCTTGGGTGAATATATGGTACCAAGTCGCTTCAGAATTTATACTTGCTGTTTTTCACGTCCCTTTTGAGTCCAAATATCTTGGTCTAGCCACATTACATCTAAATCAAGACTGAGTTAAGAAGAGTAATGGAAGGGGTTGGAGAGATGCACTCCCCCTGAGAACCTAATGTTCATCTGCAGTGGGCAGGTTGCTCCACACTGCATAAAGCAGATGGAAGGGTCCTCCGTCTTGCACTGGCAGCCCACAGACTTCTAGAGTACTTTGTCCATTCAGAGATAGTCTCTGCCCTGGGTGCAAAGCTGGCTGACTTTGTGAAGTCTCTTGTATGGAAGCAGAGAGAAGAAAAGATAACAAAACTGATGCTACAATTCCACCACGCACACAAGGTGGCAAAATGAGAAGAGCAGCACCACGAATCCACCCTCTGATGTGCACAGGAAAATAAGTTTGCTTTTTTAGTTGCTCATGATATCCATTGTCAAGACTGTCTTCTGGGAAAGGAAAATGAAATTGTAAAATTGAATCATTTTATGCAGTGAAATCCCAGAAGATGTACTTTGGAATAGATCCTTTCAGATAAATAGGGCTGGGCCAACTGAAGCTACTGCCTGACACTAGGGGTCACATCGAGGCAGGTGGCACAGTACACAGGTCATTCATGGTGCCTTCCTTCCTAGCAGAGTTGCATTCTGATGGACCACTAGGGAAAGCAGTTTCCAGTCCTGTATGATCTTGTTTTGTGAATGCTCTGTCCTCAGAAATAGTGGAAGGTTTATGGAAATTACAGTGAGTGCAACCAAATAGTTAGTGTATGCACAATAAAGTAGTGATTGCAGGTACCAAGGAAAATTAGGCTTTCTATAACTCATGTTACCCTTTTCAAGAGCAAACAATTCCAACTGTTATTCTTGACCAAATTTCTACCACTGAGCATTTGTCCAACAGCCTGCTGCCTTAAATCCCAGTGCTGGCTGCATTCCAACAGGGAAGTGATTTCCATAAGCATGTCATTTATAAAGTGCTTTGAAATCCTTCAGGATGAAAGATGCTATGTAAATGTGATGCACTGTATTATATTCAAGACATTAATAACGGTTTTTTCTGTTATTTCACCTATCAGATAAGCTGAGGACAGAGAGCATGTTATGCATTTTTGGGCCAAGGCGGTTTTAAAAAAAAAAAAAAGTCAACATATTGTTCATGGAGCTAAGCCATTCTTGATGCTGATCAGGTGCTAAAGCAGCAAGTGCTTCCCCTCCTATTCACATGTCAGATCAAGATTTGTACTCGTGTATAAGGCGAGACAGCAGCTAGCTCCAGACCCCTGTAGTAGTAGTAGTTGTAGTTTAGGGAGAGATGTAATTGTAGTTTAGGGGGAGATTTAGTCCCACCAGCTGCTCATCTGGCCGGTACAAATGCTGCCATCAGCTGCAAGGCTTTGCAGGAGATGCAGTCCTGTTTTAAGGAAGCAGCCGTGTGTTCTTTGCAGCACATCCTATGGCCCCAGCAGCCTGGGTTGCCTGTTAGGACTCCTGCAGAGGCAGAAACCCTGAGCAGGAGCCCCTCATCAGCACAGAGCTTGTTCTTCAGGAAACTTGGCCCCTGAGTTGCAGGTAGTCTACTGTAAATGTCCCCAAAGTGATGAATGAAGGATTCCAGGGGAAGAAAATCTTTCCAGGGGTACAACCTTATTTATAGCTACTGAGACTTCACTGGGTTTCTTATAAGATCTTTAAAATAATTTAGCTCTCTGTAGGATACAATGAGAACCTCCTTTCTGTTTGCTTGGTTTTTTTACTCAAAACAAGATATGTATAGACACGCCAGAAAAATAAAACCATAATCATAAAGTTATCCAAACAAGAGATGTGGTTTCTAGGCTATTTGTTGTTTGAGGTTTATTTTAACCTCAAGATAATGTTGCCTGGGAATCTAAGTTTCGTGTGGAAGTGTTGGTCAACTTTAATTCTCTGCAGCCTGCCTCCCTCATCCTTAATTGTGGTATCATTCTGCTGAACGTCAGACGTGGGAGAGCAATGGTGACCTGTGTTGTTTTTATCTCAGACTAAATGGTTCTTTGTTTTGTTTTTAAAATGAGCCCTTAACTTCTGTAAGCTCCATTCTTCTCCAGAGCTTTGCAGAAATGAAATACATCAAGAAGGAGGAGGCATAATATGAAAAAAAGTGGTGGTTTTATTGAAAGAGAGCTTTGTGGTATTTTGCTTTTGAAATGTGATTAACACAGAGTTTGAGGATTGGCAATTTGTTTAAAGAAACGGGTAAAATATTTAAAACCGCCACTTTATTTAAACTATTGTGCCTCCTTCAGTAAACATTCAGTACATGACTGAACCCTGTATGAACTTGTGCTTGTTGCTGGTTAAATAGATTCCGAGCTTAAATGAAAAGGTCTGCTATTGAGAATAGGACAAAAAAGTTGCATGTGCTTTTTTTTTTTTTATTTGCCCACACACAAGCTCTTACCTCCCAAAATACTGCGTTCACAGGATCTTTTATTAAAACACTTTTTTTTTCCCTAGGCCTCAAAGTACTAAACTGAAAGCAAGCTGTTAACAGAAATGAGTAATTATTGAAGCTCTAACAGGCAGCTTTCATTGAAGTTGATTACAGCAGCCATATAATCACTTTTACGGATGCTGTAATCACAGTAGCAGGGAATGCTTGACTTGGTTCTTATTGTTTTCACTTAGGGTGGAAGTAGGGGGCCTGCAAGAAATGCATTTTACCACCTCAGTACAATTTCTGCTGTAAAAGAAATCTACACAGCACTGAGTGAAGCAGAGAATCATTTATTCTTTCTTTATTAGCATTTTCTCCTCCCTCACATGAGAGTCTGTTGGAGTCAAGAATTGCTGTTATTCAATATGCAAGCCAGAGGTTGTAATGACCATTTGGGAGGGTATGACCAACAATTACGGCCCTTAATGAATAGGAGTAATCTAGTTGAGACTAAACACTAGTAGCAACTATGGTGCTGTCTCTGGTTAAATTAAAAGAACAGCAATGCAAAGGAAGTTAACAAGAATTAATTAGTTAGATCGAACTGAAAACCTACTCATTAGTGATGTTATAGGCAAAGTAAAAGCCTATCTTCAGTGCAATTAGGTAGACAAATGAATTGTACAACTGACTGATTCACACCTGCTAACAGCTAAGGGCTATAGCTGATATGTATGGGATCCACTTTTTACAGTTCATGCATACTTGCATAGTTTAATGGATCTTGCATTCCTGAATTAGCCTTCATTCCTTCACATTTCATTTGTGTATTTGATCCGAACACTGAAGTGTTGCTTATAGATACTGACGTGATACGGCTGTCTACGAGACAGCTTTTAGAAGGGTCCATAGAATTGTAACGTCTGCTTAAACTGCACCGCCATACAGAAGGAGTCTCCGTTTGCAGATCTTTCTTGTTAGTTTTTTTTTTTTAACTATTTAAGGATTCATGTACTTGAAAAGCTCTTTATTGTGTTGAAAGTGGACAGATCTGCAGAGAAAGATCATGTCATCAGTTCAAAAAATAATCTCAGGATTCAGGATTATGATGCTTATGTTAAGAAAAGAGTTGGAAAGCAAAGGAAAAAAGGCAAAATCCTCAGAGCTGCCATTAGGCACCTGCAGGTCTCATCAGAGGATGCCCTCTTTGCAGACCAGTCTTGGGGATTCATGAAACGCAACCATGATCACTCAGAAGAGCACAACGAGATTTTTTCCTCTCCTCCTCCTGCATGGCCTTTTCCTCCGCATGACATTAGTCCTAGGCTTAGGCAGTGCCTCTGTGGGAACCGGGGAGCAGAACCAGACTGCAGTATCCAGCATACTCTCTCCTGTTCCGGCTGCCAAGTGGGTTGGCATTCAGAGGACACAGTGTTTTTGTACACTGTATTTTTCAGGGGCAAATTGAGAAGCCACGCAGTGTACTCTGATCCCTCTTTCTGTTGGTACATCCTTCAGTCAAGGATCTTATCTTGGAATGTTCTACTTTTTTAATATTTCACAAGGGCCCACAAGTTTCTAATGCTCCTTGAGATTGCCACAACATCCAGTTCAACTCTCTGTTAGGGAGAAACTCATTTACTTAGTTGCCATGCACTCATGTCATGGACATACCTCTTTTGGCCCTGTTTTGATGCAGAGTTTTGGTCTGAAGTGCTTGTGTTTGCAAGCAAAGTTGCTCAAAAGCAAAGCAGACATGGTGGAAAGTGCATCTGAACCTCAATTTTTTTGAACGGCACCTCTTCTTTTTAATATGTCGTAGCTTTTTGGGGTTTGGTTGTTTGTTAGCTGTCTCTCTTAAGGAGAAAATTCCAATAAAGTGAGAGAGTTTGCACCATAGAATAAATAGCCTCTCTGGCTTTGGCCAGTTTCTGACTTTCGTTTTCATTTTAAAGGGGGAGGTTTGAATATAAAGTTCTTGATTTAAAATTTTTTTATTAGATCTTAACAAATGACATCTCTTATTTACACACCAGAGACTGACTCCCTAAAAAGCTGCCTGGATATGTAAATCTACCAGCCAGATATGCACATAAAATGGATTTTTTGGACTGAAAACCCAAGTAAATGTACCTATTACAACAGAAAGACCCCTTTGAGTCCTCTAAAAGCTTTTTTGGTGTATGGCTTCAGCGTATGTTTATGGGGTTTTTTTAAACAAATGGAACTAAATCCAGGATTAGTATAATTCTTTATATGTATATATATTTTTGTAACCCTAGCTTACACCCAAAGTTAGGGATAGATGCACTACACTTGGACTAATGGGAGCTGTATTGGTAGAGGTCACTGTTGCTTTCTCATAGCTATTCCCATCACAGGAGCAAAAGTCACCTCCACTAGAAAGAGGCATCTGAAGGTGCCTTCATTGAAGCAAAACATTTCCTGTCTTTGACTCCAAGCTCCGAGTCGTAGGGAGCAGAGACTTGGCTCGGAGCTGAGTCTCTGGGAAAATTTCACCTTCCAGCAGCCTTTCCGGGCTCCAGCCTCCCAAGGAAGGGCCCAGGGCATTAAAGTCACGAAGAGCTGTGGGAAGCCAGGGGCTTCTGTTGCTGCCTTCCCTCCCCGAATCTCAAGGGTGCAGCGAAGCCAAGCGAGGGGTTCGAGCAAAACTGTTCTAAAGTTGTGCAAGAACATTTGAACCCAGTGTGTTTTTTTATGCTGGGACATGGCTGTAGTCATCTGAAAGTGGCCAAATGGATTTTTATCAAGGTTTGTTTTTAATAAAGTTATTTCCTTGCTGACAGGCAGGTTTTAACCTTCTGGAAAGAGGGGTTTGTAATAGAAGTGTTGACACAACCTCCCTCTAGGGGTGCAGTTGCATTGCTGCAATAATAGTGTGTGGGCAATACAGTAATAGGGCACTGACCCATAACTGACAAGAAGCAAGGCTCCAACTGCATTGTAAAGGTCATTCTCTTATTTGTGAAAATCAAGTGCATTTTTTTGCTCTACTCCCTGAGATTTCTGTTCTCTCCTCCCTCTCCCACTCCCACCCCAAGTCCAAGCACTCTATATTTTCGATTCGCTTGAGTGTTGAAATTTTTAAGGCTATTTTAAAGAAACTTAAGCACATGGATTAACCCTGTCTCTTTTACTAGCTAATGTGTGTTCAGCACGGGACACACACACACACACACCCCCCACAAACAAAAAACCAAAAAAAAACAAGAAGGAAAGCCATGCAGTTTCTAGGGGTCCACCAAAGTTAGCTAGGGTATTCTTAAGGTTGCTCTAAACTACACCCATCTGCAGTGGTGCTAATGGAGCATGCTGTGAAACAGATGCAAAGAGAAAATTACTCTGAATCTCTTCTGTGTCCACCTGATCTCTGTTGTCATCTCGCATAGCATAGGGTAGGCCTGAAGCTATGAAAAATGTGAGCGTAGGAACTAAAAACCATTTGAACTCTGTATGCACAGCCTCTGCCAGTAAGAGTGACCATTGGTGATTCTCTCGCCTTACAACCTTTTTCCTTCAAATGTTTGGGAAGAAGCACAACACACGGCAGAGTCCAAATGAAGGGGCTACGCGCTGTGGTCTGCCTGCTTGGCACCATCAAGGTGTCTTCTAGTATCTGAGAACAGTAACTGCAATAGCTGATGTCATGAGACTGATTAAAACTAACTGCCCTGCCTGTGAGGTAGAACATTAATTGAAAATGTGCAATTTGTACGATAGACAGTAGTTAATTATCTGCTTCTTTGAACTGCTTGGTGTTTGGGATGGCTCTGCCTATGGGGACCAGAGACATGAAACAAAGACACAGGCAGTTTGAATGGTTAGTTGATACCATTTAAATGAGTAGGAGCTGGTGTTTTATTTTTTTTTTCAAAAAAGAAGTCTGTTTAATTCTTAGTGTAATTGTAGATCTCGTTTATAGTAATACTAGTTGAGGAGCAATTGCCCTGTATAGGGGTTGTTATCACTAGGTTACACAAGATGGCCACCTTAATTTATGCTAAGCATCAGTATTAAGACCTGTTACTTGCTCTGTAAACAAATTCTTATCAAGTGAGCTAAGAAAAAATAATTTTCACTTAGTTGTGGTATAGGCATTTAGAGTAAAAGATAAGCATTTCTGACTGAACCCAGTAGAGAGCAGTGGTGTGTATGCACACCAGACACATTATGATAACATTAACATTTAATAGTTAGAGCCTTGGTTGCTTCATTTGGGGAACTTGAGATTTTTTATCCTCCTCTGTTTCATTTTGAGTATAATATATAGTTTGCAGGCACAGACACATACACACCAATGCATAAGAACTTAGTAAAATGCTGTATTGGAATTCATAACCCAATTCTTCTCTGTTTTCGTCTGTCAATGATAACCCCATGATTGCTGCTGAGTGAAATCCAAAATATCCCATAAACTTTGTCATGATTAGATTCCGAGGATAAAAGCACAAATATCTCACTTAAACACTTATTTACTTCCTAATCCTATGGTAATTTTTTATATATATCTCTCTAGCTGTATCTGCCTACACAATGAGTAAAGTGTTCATCCATTGTTATCGTTGTTAAGATCAGCACACAGTTAATCAATCACAGAAAATTGTTTTACATCATATGCAAAAGATTATTAATGCCTTATTGTGTAAAAGCTTACCTAAGCTGATGTTCTCAAAACTGAAACATTTAATCACATTTGTCATATTTTGGAGTTTTTGCTGAATACACAAGACCATGTAACACTAATTAAAACTGTGTGCAACAAAGAACACACTGGGAATATACTGATGAGGAAGACAGATGCACAGAGAGTGACTTCAGTGGAAATGATATAAACAGTGACTTTTTGGTAAAGGAAGAGAGATCAGTCCACAGCAGAATCTCTGTATCTAAGGTCCTCAAAATGTCTTAGTAATTTAAAGTCTATGTTACGACCCAAACTGGACAGAAACTACTTACATACATCCAAAATCTCCTGAGATTTTGGCCCATGGCAATGGGTTTCACATGAAACAGCTGATCTAAGGTGCTCAGATACCGCAGTGTGAGCATGTGGGAAACTTGATGAGTCTTGTGAAATTCCTGTTGTGAAGGAAATCTTGAAATGGCAACCTATTGTCACTGTTAAATCTGCAACTGAGCTCTACTCCTGCTTCACCCTCCAACCCTACCTCATGAAAGGACTGTGTTCTGTCTGTCCTTCTGCTCAGCTGTAGGACTACGGTACAGCAGCCACATCACACAGTCCTCATGCCTTCATAGGAAAGGTCGTGCCGCCTCTCACTGTCCCGCTTGTGTTACTCCTTGAGGTTTGGTTCCCTGGGCTGGGTGGTGCTCAGTACAAAGCCAAGCCAAGCAGAGTTTATGTTGCCTCTTGACTAAGAACAATCAGAAAAAAAGCAGAGTTGATTTTTCCAGCTCCTTCAGTTGACTCACATGCAAAATTTTAAGGGTTTATTAGATCCTTGGATGTTTCTGTATTTATTTTAATCTATACCCGGCTGATATGGGGACATTGGGTTGCTGGTCTCTGCTCCTTGAGGTGCCTGTTTCTCTGAGCCACCTGTTTATGGAGAACTGGGGCCCACAGAGGAGCACGCTGCCGGCAGACTGCGTAGCACGGCTAGCTTCATGCCTGGGATGGGGTTATTGCTGGCACCAGTGGTGGGCAGTGGGGTCCTGCCGCTCACTCTGCTTCTGCAGAGCCCTGAAGAGCTGAACTTGCCACACAGGGAGTCCCAGGCTATGTTGGGTGGCAGCAGCTGCTAGTGGGGATGGGGCAGATGGAGGGAGGTGGCTGTGAAGTAAAGCTCCAAACCCACCTTCCTTGCTTGGGTAACACAAGGGGCCTCAGCCCAGAGCAGAGCTCTCCTGCCCAAGTGGCACCGACCAGGAGCTCGAGTCCCTCAGCCCCTCTTGTTTCCCTGGGTGGGAAGCAGCGAGGGCACCGGCAACAGGAGCTCAGCACAGACACGAGGGGAGCTGTGTTCAGGCAGCTGCCACTGCCCTCACTCCTCAGCTGCTCCCCCTTGTTCTGGCTGGTGTCAGAGCTCTCTTCCCTTCCCTTGAAGTTTTGGTAACTTGGTAACTGATTAGCAAGCTAAGGCACTCGGACAGAAGAAATTAAATTACTGATGACTTAGTTCCACAACCATTTGAGGCTGTTACAGCAGACTCCTTTCCAACCCTGTACTCTCTTCTGCTGCTGGTACAAGTGTTGGTGCACTTATCTGGGGAATGGTTCCAGCTAGAATTCTCCCAGGAACAGAGAATGCTTATTTTTAATGTAGGGTCATGACTGCACAGGGGACGATGCAGGGATGAGAACCAGCAGCCAGCAGGCAAGTGGTGGTTTGAAAATGTGTGGAGCGGTGTCTTTGTTAGGCTACTCTTTTCAAATATAATATGCTGTAAAGGTCATCAAATGCAAAATTACTTAGGATTGAGAAATGCCATTTGTGTGTATGGAAAAGGGAACTGTGCTTAAAACAGCACAGATTCAGGAAAAGTTTAGGCATTGATCCTGACCTCCAGGTGGCCAAAGTGGCTCCTGCAATCCTTGCTGTATAAACAGGGGAGCAGTGAGCAATAAGGGGGAGATTTTAGCAGTATGATCTCGTTATTATGAGGCTACGTTGGGTATCTATGCTCAGCTTTGGTGTTCCTGTTTTAATAAGGAGTTTAATAACAAAAATAATGCTACAAGTTAATTAAGGACAGGACAAAATATTTTACGGTGAGTAGGGCTTCACAAAGCCAATATATCAGGTGATTGAAAGATAACAGTACAATGTATTACATGTTCCAGGAAAAAAACAAACCAAAACCAAAACCAAAAACATTTTCAGGTATTACACGGTATAAGCTAGGAGAGAAAGGTGTAACAGGGATCGATGGCTTCCCAAATAAGGCCCATACTCTTAGTGGTAAAAATGATTAACCACTAGGAGAAGCTACAACAGAAAGGCCTATACTCTGTAACCCTTGATTTCTTTTGCAGAAAATATCCAACACCTGGCAAGTAGTGCCATTCAAATGCAGTTAGCATTCCCCCATGCTCACCTTGATCAGAGGGTCTGACACCTACCCCATTCATTCACCTGTCCAAGAATTTCCCAAGCTGTTGGTGGAAGACACTCCTGTGTGACACAGCAGAAGAGCACTGAAATGCATTACTAGTTCTGAGTTTTACTAGTCTTAACTCCATGCAATCATAGAATCAAAGAACAATTCAGGTT
>NW_009735526.1:0-15196 GCF_000703405.1 Apaloderma vittatum | reverse complement strand
TATTATATAAAATATAAATATTTCTTTACATCTATCTGAAATGTCTGGTTACCTGTCTTTTCTCTCACCCAGTGCAAAGCTGATGGGATCAGTAGTGTGGGTCTTAGTCATTCCTTTTCTCCCTTATAGACTTGTTTTCTCTAAAAACCAGGGTGTCTCTTTGCACCCAGCTCACCTCTGATCATTCTGTAGACATCTTTAGTTTGAAACCTAAGTGGGTGGAATAGGGAGTGGAGAGTGGTTTGGTTTTGATGTTGTTTGTGGTTTTTTGCAAATATCTCTTTTCCAAAGGCAAACCTATAATCCAACACACAGTCTCAGGGACTGGGACCTGTATTTCCATCATCTCCAACAAACCTCACATTGATGACAGTTCCCACTCAACATTTTCAAAAGAATCCCTTGATAAGCCTCCTCCAGGACACCTCCCCAGTTAAGATGCAAATTAGTAAATGTTGTGAGGGCTCATGTCCCCATGCGCAGGCAACTGCTTAAATAAAAGTGAAAAATACACATGTCAAATATAGCTAATGGAATTAATACACCTCAGATAAATATTTTACAATCAGCAGCAGTGTTTATTAAGTCCAAAACAATCTTGGACCTTCGTATAGTGAAACATAGGTATGGCATCCCCAAATGGAGGAGAGAAGGCAGGCTAACAACCCTGGCAAATATAGTTAAGAGATTTAATTTCCTATATGGCCCAAGCATGCTGTAGCATAGTTAACTCATACTTTTGTTTTCTATAGAGCTTTTACTGGGTGTAATTTACTGAACTGTTTTCCACTTGGTACATTCCTCTTATGTCTGCAAATTCTCCATGATCGCATTAATTTTTTTTGATTTAGAAAAAAACCAGAACCTTTTGTTGCTGATCTGCAGCTGCTGAGCGTGATGCTGTGGTCCTAACTAACACAAAATCAGCATCACAGTATCAGCTAGTACCCGAGCTTGTGTACTTTAGAGCAGTTCTGCTTTCTGCTCTGGATACAAAACATCATATGTGTTTTGCAGTAGTAGCATATTTCTAACCATCTGTAATTGCCTCCTACTTGCATATGCTTAGTCACTGCATACAAACATACACCTTCTGCTGAACTTTAGAATTATGTTCCCCTCTAGTAAAGCTCATTATGTTTTTAGCTGTATGGTATTCTACAAAGCCTCTTTTGACAACATTAGAGCCCCGTAATCCAGATTTACCTCCAAGGAGGCCAGAGGAGATAATTTAACCAAACCATTATTTTAAGTACTTACTTTATCATGTGATCCAGGGACATTTTGATAGAAATTTTGTTGTTGTCAGTTTTGCCAAGTAAATGAAAACATACTAGTATGAAACAAAATAAGGCATTTTTATTGGTAGAGCCAAAGTACCATCACAGGACTACTCTAAACCAACCCAGTTTAACTCTTACTTCCCCTGTATTTTTAATATAGGTCTCATATGATCCTTCACTCTGTTGCTAGGTTAATACTTCTTAAAATCATGGAGTTCTCAAAGGTGGACTTACCTCTCCGCTCCCATCACCAGCTGGAACCCTAACTGGTTGTCTGCTGTTATCTTGTCTGTGAGTCTTTTTTCCAAAGTGAGTGTTTGGGGAAAGGCTTTGCCTGCCTCTGAAGACATGACGATCATGGCTACCCAGATTTCTGACGGTAGTGGGTTTTTGAGCTTATTGGCAAATCTAGTGTCCAAAGAACTCTGCCTCCTCCTACTGCGACATTTGATAACTTAGTCAGAATGCAGCTCTAGCTTAGGAAGAGGTGATTTGAGTCAGTGATCTCCTGGGCCTTGAAGCTGAGGAAACACCCCCACCCTAGTCTCCTCCCTTTCCAAATATCAGCCTTCAGGACATGGTGGGCTAATGTATTTTGGGGAGCCTGTGTCTCCTGCACAGATGGATTCCTGGGATCTGAACCAATACTTAAAAGTGGGCAGTTTCATCCTGAACAAGGATGAAATGGGGATGATGTTAGCCTTTGAACAAAAACTACTTGCATCTGGGGAGAGAGAACACGTCTTGGAAACTTGAATCACTCCTAGCCAAGGCAGGATCCCAGAAGAGGAACCAGATACTGATAGCCAAGGTATTCTTTCCATAATCACAGCCATTTGGAAATCCCAGCGCAGTGGAGAATGTTGGGCTGCAGATCGCCTTAAGGATTTGAGGCTCTCTTCTCCCTCACAGTTTGACAGCATGAAGTTTGAAAAGAACTTCCCATCCCCCTGAATTACTTTTTTATCACTTCCATATTCTTCCAATCTATGCCATTTTCTAGCAGTCTAAGAAAAGCCTTTGGAAAGTAAATGTAGTTGAACTATTACTGGCATTTCAGTCTATGCTGCTGCATAAACTCTTCCAGTCCTGTTCCTGTAGGGCTGAGCTTGCAGAGGACTGATGTGTCAGCTACACGGGCAGAACTGCTGTCCTGGGGTGTCCTGAGAGAACTCCATGAAATCACTGCTGTGCAATCTAACGCTTCTTTCCCACTTCTGGCAAAAGAAGAATAGTGAAGTTTATGTCAAATAGTGCAGAAATGTTTAGCAGTTTGATTCAGGATTTATAGTACCTGTTCATGACAAAGAGGGAGTCTGTCGCTGCTTGCTGCTCCTGTTTCATCTGTGTCTTGGCTCTGTGAGTAAGGTCCAGCTTGTTGCCAGTATCTTGGCAAACTTCCTCAGGAGCACCCTGCACACTTCTAGAGGAGGAATATTACTACATGCTACATCCTGCAGGTTGAATTAAATTCTATGAAGAGAAAGAAAGAAAAAAACCCCAAACCTCCCTATCAAATGTCAACCACTTCATAAGAGAGTATTTTAAAAGCTATTTTATGCAACAAAAGGTTTTATCAGGCAGAAGTGCGTGGCCCTGATGCCCAGAGACAAGGCAGCTGCGTAATTCTGTGGCTGGTGAGCCCGGCTGTGTCGTGTCGGAGCCGGTGCCAGCGCGAGGGAACCTGAGAGCATGCACGGCTGGGCATGTGGGGAGGCGAGCCCAGCCTCTCCATCAGTCTGCAAATCTGGATCTGTTTATTCTTGCCATGAAGCTGTGCTCCCAACTCTCTGTCCCTGCCTCTCTGATCAGGCAAATAGCTCTGCCCTATGAAAATACACTAAGTAACACGAGGTGGTCAAACATAGAAGTAACGGGGACACAGAAGTGCTTAAATGGCTAAGTAGGGAATGTTGTAGTTAAGATCCAGATTTTATGTTGATATTTATGTAAAATGCTGGGATTGTGTTGTGACTTGATTAAAATACAAGCCTTTAGAAAGAGCAAGAGAAAAACATCTTGTCTCTGCACTGAGGCTGTAGAAATAATTCTTAAGATGACAAAGAATAAATACTTTACAATGCAACGATATAATCAGCTAGCTAAAATAATGAGCTATTTTGGGAAATTATCAACGGACAAAGCAATCATAAGGGAATAAGAGGCATTCGGGCAGAAATGAATGCGATGCAAGACAACACCGGAGGGGGGGTTCTGGTTATCCTCCTTTAGGTTTGTATTCATGAATTGCATCACAATTTGCCTGCGGACACTAATTCTGTTTTCACTTTCACATAGTCAGACTAGAAAATCACACTGATAAAGTAGAAAGTGCAGAAGATATTGGGAAAAAAAATCACTAAATACAGCTATTGGTAAAATACAGATCCTTAGACTTGAGAGATACATGGACTGAGAAGAATAGGAAGGAAAATAAATAGATCTCAGTAAATATTTATCATTACTCTCTTTTCATTACACTGGAGGAAAATCGTTCAACAAAGCAAGAGGAAAACCTACAACTTTGATATTTAACACCTGCTATGTATTTAGAGGAAAAAAATTATTTTCAAAGCTCAAATTGAATCAGATGAGTGTACTGATTAGCTTTAATTGCTGCTGATAAAATTGAGTAATTAAAGGGGCTTTTAGACATTTTTTCTACCTTAAAGCCTAGCTACTGACTGCTAGATATTAGAGACATACTTATTTTCTCTTGTATTGAAACTAAAGTAATGGAAAGACGATTTGAGCTTGATACTGCAATAGTTTTGGGAGAGCTGAATGGCTTTTCTGGTTCTTCCAACCTTCTTTTGGTTTCCCTTCTGCAGATGGAATTCAGGTTAATTTCTTCCATTCTTCCTTTATCTTCCTTGCCTGTTTAGACTAGAGATGCTCACACTTTTTTCACGTGTTCCTTTTCCTTCTGGAGTTCTCCTATTCATTTGGGGAGAGGAAGAGGAGGATGTCCATTCCCTCCTCGCCCAGGATGGATGTGGGAGGAGGTGTTTCCAAGAAGCCTCTGAGAACAGGGTAGTAGGTGTAGGTTAAAGGTTCCTATGGAGGTGGGATCATGGCTGGGGGAGGCATCAGATGATTGCACAAGAAGAGATGAAACAGAAGGAATCTTGTGCTTTCCCACATTTATCATCAACGTCATGTGGCTGAGGGGTATTTAAGGTTTCCCATTCTCTTCTGCACACAGTTTTCTCAGCAAACCTCTGTCCTACAGTCTCACTCCTACTCTTCCCATTGCCTCCCATCTGGCTCCTGTTGACCTGAATGGTTGAGAGAATTGGGTCCATAGTTCTCTTTCTCAGTTTGATTTCCTTAAAAGGTATAGTTGACCCACCGTTGCCTACCTGTCCTATTAGAGCCCTGAGTGATTAGAGTTTACTGCAGGGATGGGTAACATCGTACAGTGGAATCTATTATAGAGAGGTAAGATCTGCATGTGGAGAAGATCTTTCCTGTTCCTACTATCTGTGTATATGTAAATGTTGCTATTACTTGACATTTCTCACTCTCTGGCAGTGAGGTAAGAGTAGTTCAGGAATTTTGTTCATGTCCCTTGGAGAAGGGTATGACTATCTCAAGTCAGATGTATTTTCTTTGTGTCAGTCCTCTGTGATCTTGAATTAGCTGGTATATAACCTTCATTTGCCTATTGTTATTGCATAACTGATCTGCTATCATCCTTGATTTCCTGATTCCAAAGCACTGGCATTATTTAAGTCAAGGCAGCCATATATTGCAAGGGATAAGCTGTGCTTTTGTGTCTTACAATGGTATGTTGCTAGAAGCCTGTCAACAAGGTCAGAAGAAAATGGAGGCACCAACAGGCTCATCTCACAACTTTTCTTTCCTTTAAAGGTTTTGTCATTTGTGTTTCTCCTTTGCACCATTTTTTATTGTTCTTTGCAAAGCAATACTTGACATTTTCTTGTAGATACAAGTGCGCAGAGTTGATTTTTCCTGGATATTAATGTTCTGACTCTGTGCTATCGGTTTGCATTATTTGTATCTACTCCAACACCACTAACAGCTCATAGGTTTCAGCTTTTCAGTGTCTACTCTCAGGACTCTCTTTTTTTCCCAGATACATCAAGGATTTGTGTGATTTTATGCCTTCTGGGCACTTAAAGCTCTTACGTACAGTCTGGAAAATAGAAGAATATTTTCGTTTCAGAGACCAAGATAAAATACAGATAAAATAATCCAAAACCTACCAAAAATGTGCATGAAACCTCTAGCCCAGAAGCTTATTTGAAAAATCATAACAACCCTTGATTATCTCCGCCCTATTTTTGTTGCCCCCAGTATTCTCTTTCTCCTAGTCATTAGGGTAAGCACAGTAGGCTAAATCCAGTCCATCGAGAAGAGCCATCATAAGGCTTTTGCACTGTTTATCCCCCATTCGAGTCGTAAAAACTCTCCTTTTCTACAGAGGTGAATTTTACACCGTGAGAGCTAGTGTTTTGCCTCTTGCACAATCAGGTCCCTGTAAAAAATTTTGTACGCTCAACATGAGCCGGCAGTGCGCTCATGCAGCCCAGAAGGCCAGCCACATCCTGGGTTGTATCAAGAGGAGCGTGGTCAGCAGGTCAAGACAGGTGATTCTCCCTCTTTACTCTGCTCTTGTGAGACCCCACCTCAAATACTGCGTCCAGTTCTGGTGTCCCCATCATAAGAAGGACATGAATATGTCCGAACGAGTTTAGAGGAGGCCACAAGGATGATCCAGGGGCTGGAGCATCTCTGCTACGAGGACAGGCTGTGGGAACTGGGATTGTTCAGTCTGGAAAAGAGAAGACTTCAGGGGGACCTAATAGCTGCCTTCCAGTACCTGAAGGGAACCTACAGGAAGGCTGGGGAGGGACTTTTTACAAGAGCATCCACTGATAGGACAAGGGGAAATGGGTTTAAGTTGAAGGAGAATAAATTTAGATTGGACCTTAGGAAGAAATTCTTCAGTATGAGGGCAGCAAGACTTTGGAATAAATTGCCTAGAGATGTTGTGACTGCCCCGTCCCTGGAGGCGTTGAAGGCCAAGTTGCATGGAGCCTTGAGTAGCCTGATCTAGTTGAGAGGCGTCCCTGCCCATGACAGGGAGGTTGGATGAGATGATCTCTAAGGTCCCTTCCAGCCTAGGCCATTCTATGATTCTGTGAATCTATTAATAGTTTGCTCTCCGAGTCCTCCCAGGTTGCTGTTCTCCCTGCTCCAACAACTGTATGCTGCTGAATAGGTTGACTTAAACATTTCAGTGCCCCAAACACTCTGTACAACTGGCAATTTTAATGGTTGGCCTTTGGAGATGGTGACCTCCTCAGCCCTGGCCAGATGTTTCCAACTCGCCTGGTGAACGTTACTGCTCTGGCCTCTCAGCCATTTGCTGCTCGCTTTTGGCAAAGCAAGGTTCATGCTTCTTTGTCCTTTCTTTTTAATTTTTAATGGTTCTCTGAAAGTTTCTAATTCGCATTCGATACAGAGCTCAATTTTTCCTGCATATCTTGTAATTGTTTTTAATCATATTAATGTGTATGAAAGCTTACAGCAATTTCTATTGCAGGACTTTGAGTCATGCATGTGTTTTCCAGTACTTAGTTTATTGTTCTTTTTCTGTTTCCTGCTTTTCTTGAACTTGAAACCTGATCTTAAATCTTCCAAAATCTTTTCATCTCCAAGATAATAGATGTCGCAATTAGTTATTAAATTACTAGCATAATGCATTTACTGGAACTGTCTGGGAATTCTGTTTTGTTATTTGAGTCTTTTCCTTGTAGGTATCTGAAAGGTTATCGTATGCTGATCTCATTTATACCTGTTTAAATCCAGAAAGGCTGCGCTGAGGGCAGAGGAGACATTCTCCTCTTAAGTCCATATGTTTAGGGTAAGAGTCTGGGCCCACCTCATTTTAACTTTATTCTTTATTTTGTGGCATGGAATAAGTCCTTTCCCTGTACAGTGATGATTAATAACTCATGCATCCTAAAACAGAAAACACACTTGAACAAAAGCAGTCCCTGCTCTTGCTATTATGTTTTTAGAGGTGATAATTTGTCTCAAATTTATTTCTTTCTCATAGCACATCTTTGTCAGGGGAGCAGGAAACTTGTTGCTGTAAAATATCATTATTAGATGCTGACATTTTCTGAGCACTTTTTTTGCACGTTAATAAAAAATTGACTTCCAATGCAAAGCTGCACACCCTAAACTTTGTATGGAAGGCAATGTTTGTTTCCTTGGAAAAATACATGGACATTAAAAGCTATTTTACAACTAATCTCTTTCTTTCTTTCTGAAGCTCTCTGTCAGAAGGTGCAGAAGGATCTTGTGATCGGTTCCTTACCATTCTGTTATCCTGACACTCCAGGTGTCATGGAAATACAGTCCTCAGAGTGGTTTTAGATGTCTGTGCCTATCTTTTACTTGGAAAACACTTCAAAAACTGTTGTGACAGTAGCATTTCAGGCTAGGCTGGTAGGCTAAAGAATCAGTTTTGTACAATGGATAGAAGAACAGAAATCAAAAATATGTATGTGTGTGGAAATGGAGCAAAATGCCTATCCATAGATGTTCCCAAACAATGTGGAGATGGTTATGTTGATGTGATGAGCAGCGGAATGGGCTGGAGACAGAATTTCACATTCACTGCTTGTACAACAGCATATTTATGTCAAGCCATGATTATAGCAGGTCAAGTCAGAAGTGTTGTGTGTGGTTAATTTTCTTGGGTCTTTACTAATTCATTCTAAGTCACTTAAAGCTTCTTCTTCCATCTTCATGATGATGATGATGCTGTGGGTAAGTCATGACTGGTAAAATAATTTTTTATTTAAATTTGCACTTCATTATGTCACTAAGGCATGTATTATGTGGAGCAGAGGTAGTCATCATATAATTTCAACTTTGCTTTTCCTTTTGTCAACCCTACACTTCCTTGTCTGTCCCTCTGCACTTCTTGGTGGGCCAGATCTCTGTGTGCAGCCACTGTGTAACACACAGATCCCAGTTTAGCAAAGTACTTGAGCATATGACCATCTTAAAGCATCTATATCAGACATATGCCTAAGTGCTTTGACGAACACTAAGCCAAGAAATTTTGGTGTCTTGCTGGGAAAAAAAACAACAATAATATGCCAAGAATTTGACTATGAGACAGTCATTAATGAATACACTGATGTGGTATATTTGCTTTTCCAAATAAGCTTTTGCTATGCCTTCTCTTTTGTGCCTGGAATTTCATAGCAGGGACATTTAAGTGATAAATAGTCATGTTATCATGTGAAGGAACTCTTTTTTATTTCAAAGGGATAAAGTGGTGAGAAAAAGAATCAAATATGGAGCAATAATATAGTTAGTGATATGACTTTTCGATGGACATCACTCCAGTACAGCCAGTGCCAAACCAGTGTGACCGAAGAGAATCTGATTGATGTTATTTAGAAGTTTGCAGTCTGAGCTGAATTAAGGTGCAGATTTTGTTCCAGAAGAGAGCCTCTGAGGCTGTAAGGAAAGGCAGAAATGACATTTATCTGCTTACTTACAGAGGGGAAGAGAGTAAGGTAAGATTTCCTTCTTTTCCTTTGCATGTGTTACCTGTGGGTCTCAGCTGGTGGGAGCACTGGGATCTCGATGAGAGGCTGGATCCTGTTCCTGCTAAATTCACTTCTGCATGAGCAGTCTTGGCGATGCTTCCTCCCTTGCTTCTGTGAATCAGCCCACAGAAGAAAACTATGATAATGAATGGGTCTCTAATTGCTTTCAGTCTGGACTGGCTACCGCTTGCTACCATTGTGGCACAGGGAAGAGGCAAAAATTAAATGTGGCCTTGTGAAGAGCCTTGTGCCACAGCTGTTCCCCAGGACCTTTTCTGTAGCTCAAACAACGTTTCAGTGCCCTGCGGAGGGACACGGTTATTTTTGTCCATCATTCATCTTTGCTCCAGCAACCAACACTCTAAATAAACAGCACATGCAGAATGCTCATCCTAAGATTATGATCTCCTCAGTGCATGAGCAAGAGATCAATGGGAGGCAACTAGTGTCGTGTCACCAAGGATATCAACCTCCTTCAAAATAACAGATTGAAATGGGAATCCCCTGGGCACAAAAACTAAGGCAAGAAAATGCAGGACAAAAGAGGAAGAAACTATGTCATTATGACACAGTCTCCAAATCTCAACAGATACTTTCCCAGGGAGGATTTTCCACAGTGGTGGTTACCTAGGGCAATACGTAGTGATGTGGCAGGAGTGCTGTCAGTACTTGGCAACCCATTTCTGAAAGCAATGCGATGAGTTTCTTGGTATTACAAGTGCCTGCAGAACCTAAAGGGGATCTGTAGAGAAAAAAAAAAACCACTGGATTTCTATATTCTGTTACCTAGAAAGCAGCACTTTCCCCTAAAGTTCTTTAAATTAAATTTTTGTAGAGAACGTGAGGAAATTAGGTGCAAAAGATCTTGTGACAAAAGTAACTAAGCCACTTGCAGGCTCAGCAATGGTGAAAAAGAAGTGCAAAGGAAAGTTAAATTGTAAAATTCAGCAAAGGCACAGGATTTAGCACTAAATCTAGAAAAATAAGATTTTTAAAAATTTTCCAAGGCAAGAGCACTAATTCTGTGAGTTCCTCTGAGGTGAAGTTCAACCTCCTCCATGTTGTTCAGACTTAGGAGTGCTGGGTTGGCCTATAAGAGAGATTGACCTGGTGACTGACTGAAGCTGGAGAAGTGCAAACTTTTCCTTAGGAGGCACAGAGAATGCTAGTGCTATGGTCTCTCTCCAAAATGTTGACTCAACACAAACCTTCCCCAAGACATCACAGTTCAGACTCCCAGGTTGGATCAGAAGAAATCTGAGAGATCTGAAAAGCCGAGTATGATAGTGAGATGGACCAAAGGAAGGTAACCAATTTGCATCCCTGATTAACCTGGTTTGACTCCGGGCATCTGCAAAGCTTCATCCCAGTTGTTGCCACTTATGGTGAAGATCGACCCTCATGCAGAGCAAGCCCTCCAGAGAACATCTTATCTCATCCTAGTGATCAGTATGGCTCTGACCTCTTTCTGAAGGTCCTGTTCAAGGCACCTGTTAACAGCTGAAGATCCAGGGACTACTAGAAATTTTTTCTCATTAAAGAGAAGAAAGCATGAAAGCCCTCTTCTAAGTGAGGTGTTCAAAGCTTTGAGCCACTTTGCTGCACTGCCAGGATCTGGCATGAGCCAGAGGGAAATGATTTAAAATTGAAAGAGGATAGATTCAGACCAGATATAAGGATTAAATTTTTTACAGTGAGGGTGGTGAAACACTGGCACAGGTTGCCCAGAGAGGTGGTAGATGCCTCATCCCTGGAAACATTCAAGGTGAGGTGGGATGGGGCTCTGAGCAACACGGTCTAGTTGAAGATATCCCGTCTCATTGCAGGGGGCTTGGGCTAGATGACATTTAAAGATCCCTTCCAAGCCATTCTATGATTCTACTGTTGCTTCCCAACGTGGAACCATTATCATGAGAAACACAAGTGCTTTCTTCAAAATAAAAATTGTCTTGGGAGAAAAAGCATCTGTCCTCATGAGTGTAGCTACGTGTTGGCAGGAAGGATAAGGTCAGGAGATAAAAAAAGCCAGCTGAGGATGATAGAAGTCTGACTTTCATGGCCCAGTTGCTCAAACCTCAACCTTAAGTGCCCGTTAGCACTGAGTGAAGAACATAAAATGGTGTCTTCCCAGACATGTCTGCTCTTTGTCCATCCTTTGATTTGATCAGTGGCATGTTCTCAAGTCCCAGCAGTTTGTATACATTCTCTGCTTTATCGACTGCAGGATCAAGGAGAATACTTTCACTCTCCCATTAAAAATTTGACTGCGGGAAGAGTAGGGAGAAGATTTTCCTCCCCTAGAGATTGGTGACAGTTAGGTGCAGTGTTTCGTTGCAGGTATTTTGCTGTATCTCAGATGCCCGGTTTAGCTAATTGCCCAATATAATGATTTGGGATCTGGAATTTTCTCTCACCTCACTTTGACAACAGCTGGGCCGAGTGGAGTTGCCTTCCTCTGCAGGAGGGGTCGCGGTTCACTTTGTGGGGCTGACCTGACTTTTATGCAACAAACCTCTGCTTTTGGAAAGAGATAGCATATCAATCACACGATTCATTTCTCCTGCTGCCTCTCTAGGGCTGTTATGTGGCAGCTCTTATTCTTCTGATAGGGCTGAAGTTTGTTAGAAGTGTCCTTCTTGCAGCATGGGAGCAGGGAGCATCCGTGATCAACGGGTCTGTGGGGTCTGAGTGTGATTACACTGACTCAGCAGGGCTGAGCTCAGTAACTGGCCGTGTGGCTGGTCCATTTGCAGGCTACGAGAGAAAGTCAAGTTGCTGCTCCTTATTCCTGAACTCCTCCATACTTTCTGCTTGCCCAGGAAGATGGCAGCCTCGCATAATCTCTGCAGGACAATGCTCACACAGGAAACCTGGGTGAGTATAAACAGGTTTCCTAAGGAAGAGATTTCTCTGGAAGATTCATGGAGAAGGATGAAGGTAAAGCCCTGGAGTCATGCCTTCGCCAAAACCCAGTCCTGGCTGCTGACAGTAATTGTGTAAATCTACTTGAATGAGAGAACAGTTCACTGTTATTTTTCTCTTTCATAACAAAACACTTAGGCACAAACCCCCATAATTTCCAAGTGAGTCATTGGAAAAGAGTAGATTTCAAAGGAACCACCATGTAGTTTGCAGCAGGTGAAAGCAGCCAAAAAATGAGATAAAGGTGAGGCATTTCGTGTTCATAACCATCAGCAACTTCAGTCCACTCAGCTCATGCACATATTGCATTTAAATGAGAGACTATAGAACACGATAGAGTTTTATGGAATGAAAAAAACAGAAGCCTTTAGAACTAGATATAGGGACTCTTAAGTATCTCAGCCCATCATTTACTCTTTCCTCCAAAGATATTCTTAAACGCATACAGTTACTAACTGGCTGTATCAAAACATACATTACTAGTCTGCACAAATTTAAACAAAAAATCTAGTGCATTTTTTGCTGTTTGGGTCACTAACTGAATATGAAGAAGTGTGGCAGATGCTTCATCCTTGTATTTTTATATCAGGGTTGTATATCTCTTCGAAATAAATTATCAAGGAAATATACCTACATAGATAAAGCCCTTTGGCATCCGTTAGCCAGCAGCTCAGACTTGGTAGCCTTACCTTACCTTTTAAATCTTGTATTCTCTACAACAGGACAAATAGCTCAGGTTATTTCATCCTCTGGGTCTTTATGGAGATAAAGGCATGATCTTACTGAACCTAGTGATGTCATTAGCTACATGTGCCTTGAAGAAGTCACAGCCTCAGTGTCTACCTGTCAAAATGAGCAAGGGCTCCAGGAAGCTCTGCAAAGACCTCAAAAGAAAGCCCTTCCTCTTGACTGCAATTGAAAGCCTAAGTGTACCCTTAGGACAGCTAGTCTGACTGTTGGGGTTTTTTTGAGCATTTAATGAGAATAGACATAAAGAAGCCCTTTGAAACGTCCAAGACAGAGTCTAACCACCAGATGGGTTAGAAAGGAGACAAATGCACCAATAATACATCTTATGGTCACCAAAAAGGGGAACCTGGCTCTCCTTTTCTCCTTCTCCTTTGCTCCTGGCATCTGTGGCACTGAATGTGACCCTGCAAGAGGCCAAATCAGCTGGTTGACCCGCCATAAAAAATCATCCGTTTTTTGCTGGATTAGTCCTTTGCTAGTTTACCGAACTGTCTTTGTACAGGGAGGTTGTATAAATTCTCACAAGAAAGAGATGAGGCCATGTGGTTTCATGTGTGGACTTGTGGAGCATATTAGTTTACCTTCAGAGATGAGAGAAAGGACTCGTCCTTGGATGCTTCTATTTTCCCTGCTATATTGATTAGTCGGATACCAGCTGACACCTCTCTCTACAAACTCGCCTGCTTTGTCCTTAGACCATCACGGCTCCAATATTACTACTCAATAACGCACACAGTGATCCCTTTAGTCATTAAAGGAAATCCCCAGGAGCCATCCTGGACTGAATAACCTCTGTGAAGACCTTTGCAAAGGCTAGTTATTACATGGGGTGGACAATAAAGGGAAATGATGTTTACGTTTGCTTATCCAAAAGGCCAGAGAGAGTTCATAGATTAGTCGTTGCACAGATAAGCTAGACCTAATGTAAATACTCCTCACTGGAAAGTATCTGCTGTTTGTTTTCCTAACTTTAACCATGTGGCTAGCGAAAGCAGAATAAATGAAATAAAAGACAGGCATTTTAGTCATAAAAAACCAGTGTCTTTAAACGATCATGTTACTGGCTGCTGAAAAAAAAAAGCTAAAATTATCTTTTCTATTCACTGAATGAAACACATGCTGATGTGGCTGCAGAACTTTCATGTAAAGGAGAACTGGTAAGATTTCAAGCACACCCCATCAGATACTCATCATTACACCAGGGCAGAGCAGTCCGCTCATTTTAGTCAAACCACCACTCTTACGCCCTTTATTTGAGCAATGCTGAAATTAATGGATATTTGTCCAAGGGAGAGCTGGAAGACTGGAGGTGAAGATTCTAATGTTTCCAATTCTGCTGTGGAAAATTCCAAACAAAATCCCTGGCGAATATGAATTAGCAGAGCATGGCTCTTAAAAATCTCACCCACAACCCATCTGTATCTTTAGGTTCATAAATATTTGAGTAAACAGCCCTCTATCCCCTGCGATTAATTTGTTTGCTCCTCACTGTCCTTTTCAAATGTGACAAAACAATTTGTACCACCAAAGTCTCAACTCACCATAGTAAGTTGTCCCACTGTGCCTGAGTATTTCAGCACTAACAACAGTGCAATTTCTACAATTAATCCTCTTTGATAAAACCTTCCCCTCACAAGATTAAAACTTTAATTTCTATTTTTTCAACAAAAAAAAATTTCAGTGCGTTGTAGAAGAGCTAGAAACATGGATCTGGGTGAGGGAAAGGAGGACTGGCCCCAGAATGAAAACAGAAGGCCTGGCTGTCAGAGCTGGTCCGATACCATGATGTAGTGGTGTTTGTGATAGCTGCCGTTTCTATGGCAATATGACAGCATGATCTACTGCAATAATAGAGAAAGCAAATGCGAAGCTTTTGTTTCACTTCAATGCCATGAGCTATTTGTTGATACTGGGAAGGAGGGAGGGCGAAGTTCTTTGGCTTCTAGTTAAGAACATTACTAATGTGTCTTAAGCATAAAAAGAAGTCAATAAAGGGGATCATGGTGCTCAAATCTCCCTGCTGTGCTCACGGAGCTTGCTCACACCCGTGGACACGCTGCTGCGATGCCAAGTGTAGGAGATCTCGGCGCAGACTGCAACACCCTTCCATCGCCCGGCTGAGGACACCGGCACAGCCAGGGTCACTGAGCAGAGTCAGTGTTGGAGTCACTGGCTCAGGCTTCATGCTGGGCTGGGTTTCCAGCTGGTTGCTGTGGCTTGGAGGTTTGATGAGTTGCTGAACTAGGGTGGCTGGAGATGTTTGTTTCTGGAGTATGTCAGCAGGGGAGGGCAAGGTAGTGGCACTGGCAGAGTTGAAGAGGTGAGTTTACTGGAGCCACCGTGGCTGCAGGTCCTGCAGTGGTTCTGTTGCTGAGGTGGGGAGAAAGGCCAGGGTTTGGAAGAGGAGGGTTGGAGATCCAACTTTATAGTGGGCTCAAAGGGCTAAGATAGAGCTTGTGCTCATAAACAAAAACTGCTTCTGGCCACTGTGGTTGAAATCACAGAATCACAGAATGTCAGGAGTTGGAAGGAACCTCAAAAGATCATCCAGTCCAACCCCCCTGCCAGAGCAGGATCACCTACAGTAGGTCACACAGGATCACATCATACAAGTGGGTTTTGAATGTCTCCAGAGAAGGA
>NW_009735525.1:9965-10301 GCF_000703405.1 Apaloderma vittatum | reverse complement strand
GAAAAGTTAAGGCCCTGACAGAGTCAAATCTCTCCAGTGATACTAGAGATAACAAAAGAGGATTTTACAGGTACGTAAGAGAAAAAAGAAAAATGAGAGAGAATGTGGGGCCTCTCCGGAAGGATAGAGGTGACCTGGTTACTAAGGATGTGGAGAAGGCTGAAATATTCAACAACTTTTTTGCCTCAGTCTTCACCAGCAACTACTCAGACCACACCACTCAATTCACAGCTGGGATTGTTCAGTCTTGAAAAGAGAAGACTTCAGGGGGACCTAATAGCTGCCTTCCAATACCTGAAGGGAACCTACAGGAAGGCTGGGGAGGGGGTTTTTACG
>NW_009735525.1:8968-9867 GCF_000703405.1 Apaloderma vittatum | reverse complement strand
GATGTTGTGGCTGCCCCCTCCCTGGGGGGGTTCAAGGCCAAATTGGACAGAGCCTTGAGTAGCCTGATCTAGTTGAGAGGCATCCCTGCCCATGACAGGGACGTTGGACTAGATGATCTCTAAGGTCCCTTCCAGCCTAGGCCATTCTATGATTCTATGATTCTATGAAATGCATTGCAGATTAACTGCACAAATATATATTTAGCTGCTTTGGGTGTTTATAGTGACTGCAGTTAATGCTCCACAGTGCTGCAGTGATGCAGCTAGAGCTCATTCAGTGCAAGCTGAGGCACAGCACACAAGCTGTGATCACAACAGCAGCTGCTGACTTATGCTGAGCACCTGACTACTGAATTCTGATTCCATTTTCTATACATCTGCGTATGGTTGAATGACAGAGTGAAAGCAGGTTGTTGCCAAGTGCAACAAAACACGTAGTTATAAACAAGTCATCCAGGATCCATATCCTGTAATTAAAGTTTCACTGCTGTTCCAGACAATTCTTCCGACTTCTCTTTTACCACTTTCAAAAGAACACCTGTTCCTCTGCTTACACGCCGGTCTTGTATTAAATTTTAATCCCCTTTTACCTCTGTTTCTCACATTTTGTAAGATAGGAGTGACTGTAAAGATCAGCAAAATGTGAAAACAGATGGAGAGGGTTATGCGGTACAGGGAAAGGGGAATTACTCTCACTCTCAGAAACAGTAGAAATGGCATCAGAGGCAGAGAATACAAAATAACTATTTTGTCTTTTTTCTTCCTAAGGTGGAATGAGAAGATCTGAAAAAGGCAAAAATGAGTAGTCATGACCACATGGGATAAATGAGCTTCTAAAAATAGATTCTGAAGTATCAGGGAGAAGGAAAGCTATCAAAAGCAAATGAAATTCTTAGGGA
>NW_009735525.1:0-8951 GCF_000703405.1 Apaloderma vittatum | reverse complement strand
TAGCAGACTCCGACACGAAGAAAATATTTGTCTTGCAGTCTCTTTAGTATAATAAGATTTCGTGGTACTATTTGATATGATGATTTGGCATAAATTTTCGTCTAGCATATGATGTAAATATATCCCTATGAAAGATGTGCCTTATTAACTCTTCTGCCATTTTAGCTCTTGGTAAATTAGTACTCTAAAGCCCCATACTGTTTTTACATAGTTATAAGCTTCCCAAGTTTATTGTCTAGTTCCTGTGAGATAACTCATGAATGAACATTCATCACTGTTTTTTTTCTCATGATATAAGCTTAACATTCATGAGCTGCTTAGGCATGAGAATTGCATGCAAAGCTAGTAGATCTTACATTTAGAATTTAAATTAAGTAATTTGTTTATAGAATATAAACTGTAACTCAGTTATATATAATTGATTTATACTCTGGGAACCGTTAGATTTTCATTGTCAAAAGTAAGCATGCATATATAAAAGCCTGAGGACAAGGTAGAGGAGGCATCTTAGTATAAGGAACTTTCTTTTTTTCTACAGATACTATCTTGTTGATCTAGTGAAAAACCTTTCTTAATTTCATTACATCGTGCTCGTAACAGACCTGCTTTGGAAGTGATTTGTTATTTTGATGGCTACAGGTATCTTGAGACTTATGCCTGTGAAAGGTGACTGATACAAGAATTAGGCTTTGGCAGGCAGCTGTCTTCAGCTTCATTATCTTGCTCTGAGGTCTACAGCAGTAAGCAAAAGAGGCTAAGGCACTTGTCTAGAGTTTAACACATTGAAAATAACAAGTATTCTTTTTAATTTTCTTTTTTTCCATCAAAAATGTTTTACAATTTTGTTTCTTTTGTAGAATTTTCCTTCCTGATGACAGGCCTTCAAACATGGCCTATGTGGCATAGTCTTCGGTGTAAATGATACACAGCGGACTTTACTAAAGAACAGATATATCCTAGTCATACAGGACAATTGGCACCCTCCTCTAAGTAAGAATTATGCCAGTAATCCTTGGTTAAGCCAAATATCATATCACCGTTTTGCAAATATGAAGGTTGGAATTTTTTATGGATTGACATTTATTGCAATTCTATCCTTATGATTATTACTGTATTTGTCTATTTGCTATTTAAAAATCAAAATTAAAGCTCCATCTGTCATATATTTTCTTGATAAAATTTTCATACATACGAAATACTTTTCAGTTTATAATGCATGGAGTTGAATCAAAATACATTGTTATTCATCTCTATGTTTTAAACTTCTTCACAGACAGATGAAGTATTTTATGTGAAAAATTAATAAAAAATGTAATTTTGGAGCATTTCTCTAGATATGTGTTCCCTCTTAGAAAAATTGATTTAATGTTTACATATGTGTGTTAGAAGATAAAGAAAAGAAAAAAAGTCCCTATTAATTTCTAGTTACATATTTTTACTTATATATCTAGACATATAAAATTTTTCGGTATTTGTAATGAGACTTATCAAATGTCCATGACTGTTATTTGTGATAACCTCTGATAAGGTGTAAGTATCTTATTCCAGAAATGAAAGCAGAAACTTTTCCTAGAAGGCATAAAAATACTTCTCATGTTTAACAAACTGTTAGTCTTGGCTGAAATGGCTGACAGTAATTTCTGAAGAATATATATGATTAGAGAGGAAGGGTTTTGCTTTGACAATCACATGCTTACAAGAACTGATGAACCCTGATGAGTTACTGGATTCCCTGGAAGACTCAGGCAAAGCACACAGCAATCTCTGGTCATTGATTTTCTTTTTTTTTTTTCTGTAAATGCAAATAAGTAACAAATATCTTACAGGAAATTGATCACAGACAGTGATTCCAATATTGTTTTTCTTAATGATCTTATCTATGCTTATACTAACAGAAAAATAGGTGCTTTGTCTACTTAAACTATTCCTGGAATTCTTAAAAATGTCCTTTTTTAATTTTTGTTATTAAAACTATTGCATATTTAGTAGGTTTTGGTGTATTTTTAAGAGTGGCATTTTTATATCAAATTTTTATTTCAGAGAAATATTCAAAGATGTTGAAAAAGCAAACATCTTGTAATTTTCTTTAGAAAATGATAGATCTTAATTGTCTAGCGAACATGAAACCAGGAGAGAGAAGCCAGCGTATGATCCATATAACACATGATTATTTTCCTTCAAACATAGTCTTTTGGAACAACAGTCTATGCATGTGTTGATTTTCTGTTATCTCAGTGTAGATGATGTCTCAAATAGTCATATATGCGAGCATAATCTGCATTCTCATTCATGCACAACGTTCACAGATTTTGTTAAAAATTTATTATCTACAGGTACCCGTGATGACTGCAACATTATTAGTTCAAATTTCCTTGAACACGAAGATAGTTTTGTATGGAAAGTATATAGGTGTGTGTTTTCTCAGTCTGTAAAAGTTGGACTCACCTCTGGCCAGGGCTGACCCAATCAACACCTCTACTATCAACATATTTAAGAGGGGAAACTTGTTGGGCAGCTTCTGTTCCTTTGTGTTGGGAAGGGCTATGTTTTTGGGGAGGAGGAGGAGATGAGAGGAGCAGCCATGGTCACCAGGGTTGGTGAGGAAGGAGGGAGAGAAGAGCACCAGAGCAGAGATTTCTCTGAGGCCCGTGGTGAAATGGCAAGATGAGCCCTTGCAGATGGAGGAGATTAACATTAGTAAATAATTGCTGCAGCACATGGAGGACTCCCATGCCAGAGCAGAGGACTATGTCCAAAGCAATGATGCTGAGGGAAACCCATGCTGGAGCAGTCCATCACTGGGAAGAATGAAGCCTGTGGGAAGGGCCCATGCTGAAGCATTTTGGAAAGAATGGCAACCACAGGGGATGGTTTCACATTGAAGAAGTTCAAGGCGGATTGTCTCCTGTAAGATGGACACCACATGGCATCAGGGGAAGACTGTGAAGAGTCCTCTCCCTGAGGAGGAAGGAGTGGCATGGACGATGTGTAAAGGATAGACCACAACCCCCATCCTCTGTCCCGCTGTGCCATTGGTTATGAAGAGACAGCCGGGAAGAAGGGACGGGTGAGGTGAAGGTGTATTTCAGATCTGGTTGTATCTGTTTTCTCACTATCCTACTATGATCTAACTGACTGATAAACTGGTGGTGGCTCTGTGTCTTGATGTTTTCTCCCTAAGTCTACTGTTTTTTCGCCTATGACTGTAAGTGGTGAGTGAACACTCCCTGCCCTTAATCTCAGCCCTCAAGCTTTTGTTGAATTTTTTCCTTCCCATCCTGAAAAGCAGGTGAACAGGAGTGAGCAAGTGACTGCATGGTTCTTCATTGCAGGTTGGGAGGACTCAAACCATGATAGTGTACATGAATGCCACATACAGAGAGTTTGCCATACAAATGAATAAGTGCTTCTGATACAAATGAGTTTCAGAAAATTTTTCTAGTATGTTTGGTATAGACTATATGATGGTTAATCACTTCAGTTTCTCTTTTGGATGATAGCTACCTGAAACCTCTGGGAATTCTGGTTGAAAGAGGTAAGATTCATTGGACCAGTTCCTGGATCAGAAATATTTCTGTATTTTTCCTAGAGTTGGGTTTATATCTTACAATGGATGTGAATTTTTTTTTTCAGATTTTGTGTTAAAGAAAAAATGAGCCTCTAGATGGTTATTTTATGGATGTATCAGGAAAGAAGATGTTAAATGCTGCTGGTGTACTTGGTGTTTGACCAAAAGCATTTGTAATTAGGAGAAAGACCATCTTCAGCATGTGTTTTTGTCTATGTTGGCATATGAAGATTCAGGTGACTGCAAAACCAAGGAGAGCTACATATTCCAGATGACTAGCATGTGTGATCTGTAACATGCTATCGTTGACAAGACTCTGAGACCTCTTCAGATTAGTAGCAGCATTTAATCGTTTTGGCTCAGGCTTTCCAGAGAAGGCATGCAAGAAAATTCTGTGACGTGCTCCAGAAGCAATACTAGAATTGCAATGCAGCTCTGTTTAGGCATAATTTAAAGCCTGATTATAACTGCTATTTTGAAAGCTCAGGTCTGACAGTCATACTTTTGTTTGGTCTCATGATGCCAGAGGAACCTGTAACCACAGACAGTATTTCCCTCTTTTTTAACCCGAGGCACATAGTGAGAGGGCTCTATCCTGAAATATTTGGATATTCTTAGCTCTTCCACTTGAGGTATTCTTTAGCCACCCAGCATGCCCCCCCTCCCTCCCTTGAGATTTCCTTGTCATGTTGCTGGTAGCTTTCTTTTTCCCTCTTGTAGAATCACAGATAATAGGTAGTGTAGTGGCCTCTGCCCTAGGCAGAATATCATACCTTGATCATTCTTTAGTGATTCTTTAGTGTTTCTTAATCACTTCTTAAAACTCCTCCATGGTGAAGTCTAAGCAGGTTTAGGGCTGAGAATGCTTGCAGATTGGGAGAGTATTAATGAGGAAACATCACTGGTGTATGACCTGTTCATGCTCATCTGCTGCTAGCCAGTTAGATGTAGGACACTGGGATAGAGGAACCTGATGCAGTCCATCCAGCTGTCTTGTGTTATGTTCTGATAACCTTACTGCTAGAAAGACTTTCCTTGTTATCACATGTTAATCCCTACATCTGTACAATAGACTTTTGTACTGAATATTGCTACGCCTTTGCTCATTGTTTTCTTATCCTCAACAGTCGTCTACTTTTTTTTTTTTTTCCCCAGATGTTTGGAACAGGGTCATTTTTCCCAGCCTATCCTTTTTATTCTTTCCAACTAACCCATGCAGCAAAAACAGGGCATTCTTTTCCCGTTGAGACCTTATTAGTGCTGGACATAGTGGAAGTTTATGTCAGGTGTCTCAGAGTCTGTGCTCCTCTGTATAGATCCAATCATAATATCTATTTCTCTGCTGACTGATACCCAGCTGATAACTGACACACCTCCAGATCCTTTCTTGAGAAATTACTACCTAGTCAGTTATTTATCAGCCAGTCCACACAGTAAATCATACCTGCCCAATCATAGTATCTAATCAATGAAGATTTTGTCCTCAATAATTACACTGCTTCCTCTCCACTTTTCCCAAGTATTTTTTAACTTGATTTCACTTGCTTGTGTCTCATTTCAACTAGGTTTCAGCCACGAGTTTAAAAAGAATACTCCTAACTGCAGCAGGGTTATCAGAGAAAATCTGAATAGTTACATACCTATGACAGATCTCGATTTTGAATTTGAATCCTAGGAAAATACTTTCCAGATATGGCTTTTCAAGAACACATACATAACAAGAGTTTTGTCCTATCTATTACTTCATCACAGACTGGTCCACAGCTAGTTCCCTCAGTCATAACAAGGCGAATATCTTTCCCCGCATGACTTTTGATCGAATTTCTTACAAATGTACTCTGATTTAGCAAGTCTAGGAAAAGAATTGTTTGCATATAATTATTTATGCCATCAAGGCAGTTCTATTTTCTTTTAACAACTGAAAGAATGTATCTCATACTAGACTTAAGATTGTTCTTTTTCAGAGGTAAAAAGCTACTCTGTTTATAGACTGAAGAGAAAAAGGATGAGTCATATACTTATTATTGGTTCACTTGTTTACAGTTATGGATCACAGTGTTCTAATTGTAATGAATTTGATCTAATTTTGATGCAAAAATTATTTACATTTTAAAAGATCTTCTCTGATGGAGTTGGTGTGCGTCACAGGTTTCAGAGCTTCATGCTGAGAGAATAGTTACTGGCAGGCATAATGAGTATACTCTCTTTTCATCATGATTCCATCTTTTAAGCCATCTAAGAGGCTAAGCACCTGCAAATTAAAATACAGAGAGTAAAACGGGTAAAAGAATGAAAGAGCTTTTCAGTACATTTTCTATTTCCTGAATCGCAATATATTAAGATTCCAGGCTGTGTTCTGTGTTAAGCTATACTACAATATATTTCTGTTACCTTTTAAGTTTCTGTAACAGAGTTTGTGCTGTAAGAATAACCATTTTATTTCTGTTCATTGTTGTAACTTGGGGTGATTTCTTTTTGGTTGTTCCTGAACTTAGAATTTTTTTTTCTCTTATGAAAATGAATAAAAGTACATTTGTGTTGACTAATGTTTTGTGTTGGTTTATTCTGATTTGTTTGTTTTGGGGTTTTTTAATGGGGTTTCTTTTTGGTAGTTATACTTATTGTGCTGTGTATAATAAATTTTTAGGGTAATTTTAAAAGGTCTTTATGCCTATGACTGCCTTCTACTTTTCTGATGCCAAAGAAGTCTCTCTGTATTTGAAAGAACCAGACCAAACGTGTTTCTGCTTATGCTGAGTGACTTATAAAGTAGTTATATTACATGAATGCTCTAATCTAAAATATTATACCAATTTCTTTTGCAAGCATAGATTGCTCTAGTTTGACATTTAAAGATAAGGAAAAAATATTATTATTTATTTTAAATACAGGATAAGAGTGATTTCCCTATTTTTTTTTCAAGCAATAATTCTAGCAATCCAAGAGATTTCAAAACAAGAGATGCTTAACTGTGATTTTCTCATGCAGATAGCATATAATTTTGGGATACGGATTTTGATGTGACTACATGTCTAGAGTGGAAGGTGGAATGTACCTGCACTGGATTTGATAAGGACTCAAATATTGGAAAGCAGTAACTTTCTCCTTATTATCCTTTCTGTGCCATTATATCATCAGGCACTGGCAGAAAGCCTACTCTCTTCTTCCCTTATCCATGTAAAGGACTGGGCCTTCCCTCTCACATTCTCCTTCCTTGCAACTCTTATTTTCTTGTGGAACTCACTAAGAGAGAAGTTCTCAGCTTTAAACTGCTGTGAAGTTTGGAGTACTTAAACAGCAGCTAAGATTATGCTTATATTTAGACTTACAGAGTTCAACATAAATGTCTTCCAGGGGTTATCCTCAATATCATTTGATTTTATGTTTCATAATTGCTTTATGTGGCCCTGCTTATTCACACCTACACTACAGGGTTGTCTTTTTTTTTCATGGCTTCACCTTAGTTTCCAGCTTTGTAGATCCTACCTGTATTGCACTAGCTGCTGACATTTGTTCTTGTTCTTAGTTGTGTGTTCAGTATTGCTGTGAACAAGCAGTTGAAATTTGTTTCTGTAAATTAGATTCTTAGGTACATTGCACTTCTTGGTAAGATTTCTGTCAGTATTTAGAAAACTACTTTTATTCCATCTGAATGTAGAGAAAAAAATCACAATGGAACGCTAAGTGCCACAACTCATAAGCTTACAGTCTGTTTTGAAGATAGCATTTATAATGGTGAACTCTATGGGATACACAGCTGTTTTTTTTAAAGGTACTGTGGAACTAGAAGGCAGAGATGTGCAATTTTCTCTGTTAGTATTACTTCCCATGGATGATTCTGTTGCATTATGGTGCTGTTATAGCAAAAGTGGTAGTTCTGTAGACTTGAAAATATGTAGCTCTTTGTCCATAGGCGATTGCCTCATGCTTTTGTGTGCTAACTCTTTCATTTTGGATATTTAGGCATAAAGGATAGCCATTCCAAAAAACCAGATATCTTTTCTGCCTTCTTTAATTAAATATGAAAATATGCTTATTCTCTGCAGCCTAACTGATACAGAAAAAGGTTTATGTCCCTCAGCAGAATAATATACATGGTCACTTTCAAAAAATGTAGATTTTTAAATCTTCCCATTTTCCACAAATGAAAGAGAAAATAAGAACATGTAGCCTTGAGCTAGCTATTGGCAACTAATGTTTCACCACAGCCAAATGTTGCTGCCTGATTCTTCCTTCACCAACCAATCAAACCACCTTGTTTAGATTTTCTTAAAAAATTAACAGACATGTACGTATTGATCTTGAAACCACTCTTTTTTTTTCTTCATCAAATGTTGTGAACACCTTTCAGAGCTACTTTAATTACCAGGATATTTACATCAAAGTTCATCCAGTTGATAGTCATACTCTGTCAATTGAAAGAATTCAAATGGATGTAGTCAGCAGAATTGATTTTGGTTTCTCATTTGTTATTAGTTACAATTTTACATTTATGTTTTCTGTGGAATTATTTTAACCATTACTTTACAACTTCATTTTTATTGAAAAACAAATAAGTTTTAATTGTGTTATTAACTGTCATATTGTCACTTTCTAATTTTACTCCTTGAATTGTACCCAGTGAACAAAATTGAGTATTTAAACGTAATTATATATTTTGAAAATGAGCCCTAATTATAAAAATCTTAATTGAAAATAAGCTCTTACAGCTTACTGCATGATGTGTAGGCTTTGAGGTATAGTGTGTCTTCCATGTTAAAACAGCAATTAAAGTTACACCATCATCTTCCCCTGATAATGAGAACTGTATTCCAACCCGCAGGTTACACCTGAGCCAGACAAGTAAATTCCTCATTGCCAGTTAGATTTCCTAAGTAATTAGATGCTGTGTTTTAAATTGCAGTAATTGCTCTTGCTTCTTAAGTTATTGTATAAAGCCCAAATATTTTTCATAACGCAAAATCATATTACAGTTCAGTTTCTGTCCTTATTTAAATATAATAGGATAATTTTTTTTTTTAATTTACAAGATACAGCTCATCCATTTTGTGTTTAATTAGTTTAAAAAAAAATCTGGAAGAATATCTGGTCCAATGAATAGTCGCACATACTTTATATTAGTCATCTTTAGTCTGTGGGGTTTTTTATTTATTTATTGCTGCTTAAGCTGCCTCGGCAGAAACTTCGGCCTGCTAAAGTAGTGACATGGCTTTCTATGTACTTGTGAGTCATCTTGAATTTATATGTACTGGTTCAAGTTCAGCTGCTGAACAGACACTATTGCCACAGAGCTGTTAGAAATACTTACCGCTGATTGCCATTATAGGAAATGGGAAAAGAAAAGAGGGACTTATTTTCCTTTATCCTAGTCATTGATATATTT
>NW_009735524.1:0-4304 GCF_000703405.1 Apaloderma vittatum | reverse complement strand
AATATGAGCCAGCAGTGTGCCCAGGTGGCAATGAAGGCCAACGGCATGCTGGCCTGTATTAGAAATAGTGTGATCAGCAGGAGTAGGGAGGTCATTGTCCCCCTGTACACAGCACTGGTGAGGCCTCAACTCGAGTACTGTGTCCAGTTCAGTGCACCTCAGTACAAGAGACATATCAAGGTGCTGGAGCGGGTGCAGAGGAGGGCAACAAAGCTGGTCAAGGGACTGGAGAATAGATCGTATGAGGACCGTTTGAAGGAGTTAGGTCTGTTTAGTTTGAGGAAGAGGAGGCTGAGGGGAGACCTCATCACTCTCTACAGCTACCTGAAAGGACATTGTGGAGAGGTTGGTGCTTGTCTCTTTTCTCGGGTAATTAGTGACAGAACTAGAGGGAATGGCTTCAAGCTTAAACAAGGTAGGTTTAGACTGGACACTAGGAAGAAGTTCTTCACAGAAAGAGTTGTGGGATATTGGAACAGGCTGCCCAGGGAGGTGGTTGAGTCGCCATCCCTGGATGTGTTTAAGCATCGCTTGGATGTGGTGTTGCGTGATATGGTCTAGGGGTGAACTTGCAAGTAGGGTTAATGGTTGGACTCGATGATCCCAAGAGCCTTTTCCAACCTGGATGATTCTGTGATTTTGTGATTAAACTAACTAAACTTACAAACAGGTCATAAAAATAAGGGAACCCTGAGGGATTTCAGGAGCAGCTTAACAGTGAGAACCTTGTATTTTTATTTGTAATTAGATACAGTCTTCTATATCTGTATTAGTACAGCAGCCTCTTCATTTTGTGCTGTATAAAATGGGAGGGGATAGAGTCACTTCTGGCTGTGTCATCACAGCGAGTGCTCTGTGTTCAATAAAGGGCTTCAGTCCTACAGACTACCAGCTCAGAATGTTTCACTGAGAAAAAGTAAGATGTTACGCTAAAATGTTAAAAGCTGCTAATGCAAAACATGATCTAGAGATTGGTAACAGCCTTATGTTCAGAGTAAAGGTAAGATGGATAACCTGTGTCCAGCTCTCTCTGCTTTTCCTGCCATCATGAATTTCTTTGAGGTGAGTGAATGCAAAATTATGGATGTAAAGTATGGGCAAATTTTTCATCTGATTTCAGGTGCCCTAGGCCTTTTCCATTCAGTGAAGTGGTGCTGATTCAGATGGATCCTTTGGCTCCGCTACCCTGAGCTGACAGCCTCTCTTTGAAGCAGTAGAGGCTCTTGCCATGCTCCTGTCCTGGCCAGCCTCCAGGACTGAGCTTCCTTCTCCTCACTTGACTGGTGCACACAGGCAGGATCAGGCTGCCCAATAAAAGACCACATTATGTGGGGGATCCTTACAGAGTGCCCAGCTGGAGGTTTGCGGCTGCTAGTAAGCATTAACTGTGTCTCAGGAGGCTAGCGTTACCTTTATGAAGGTGTTTCAAAAGTTAAAGGGGATTATTTAATCCAAATTGGATTATCCCTCCTCCAAAACATGGAACAGGCAGACTGTCTTTTCTCCCTCCTGGGTTGTTTGTTGTCACAGAGTTGCCCACAGGCCTGGGCCACTAGTGAGTGGGGATGGGCAAGGGGGGTGGGCCCAGGTCCTCACCACCACTGTCATCCCTTGGCTGCCCTGGGCACTGCCTTTGGCTGTCCCTGTACTCTGCTGCTCCTCAGCCATCAAGGGGGAAATTAAACATTATGAGAAGGTCACATGAGAGTTGGTGACCTAAACGACCAAGCTTTCAGGCATACAGTCTGGAGTTTAACTTTTAAATTGGTGTTCAGGCATCAAAATTAACAAGGGTCTGATTTTTAAGAGGTGTGGAACAACTCAGGTTTTCCACCCAATTCCCCAAAGGCTGTAAATTTGTTAATTTCCTCTAAAAATCTGGCAGCCTTTTAGATTTTTAGGAACAGAGTTGTGGTACCCACAGTTCAGGGAAGCCTCAAAGTGTCCTTCAAAACTTTGCTGAGTAAGGAACTGAGGACTGAAATCCAGAAAAAACTGAGGCCCCTAGTCTGAAACACAGCAGTTTTTCTGGGTGCCTGTGTTCAGGAGTAAGACAAAAACAAGCAAGCAAAAAAAAAATCAAATAAAAAGCAGGTCCTCTCCATTTGCTCACTTTCTGGCCATGCCAGTCTTTTATGACTTTCCTCAGCACTGCACTTTCTACATCAAAGCTAGATTTTTGGAAGTGAGAGTTCTATCTTAGAGGAGGACAGAAGTGGGCTCAAACCCCCTGGACCTGTGGGGCTTCTCCTTTCTGAGCCTGTATTCCACTCATTGTGTTGTGATAGGAAACAAGGCAGTGTTCTTGCCTTTGTCCATTTTTTTTTTTCCTAAAGAAAAGAATGCCAAAAGGGATCTATCATGTCGCTAAAAACCATGAGATTTCTGGTGTTCTCACATAATTGTCTAAGTGACGGGACTATAGCTGCTCCCATCTTTTGATCATTTCTCTTCATCTGGTTTAGGCAGCTGTTGCTTAGCACAACGTTTCTTCTTACTTGTATTCCTGTGCATTTTACTTTTCACCATTCCCTGAGTAAGGAACTCACTTGGGGCCATGAATTCCTGTCCTGAAAACTTGGTATGTAAAACTCATGGCAGCAAGTACATGACCGACACCGAGGTCGCGGGTTCGATTCGCACTCGATCCCCATGTGTTGCCTGGTCTAGTCGAGAGGTGGTGTCCCTGCTCACAACAGAGAGGTTGGACTAGATGATCTCTAAGGTCCCTTCCAGCCTATGCCATTCTATGATTCTATGATTCTATGATTGGATTAGATACCTAATTGTTGGGTGATTTAAAATCAAGTGCTGTAATTCCATCCCCAGAGTCTGACAGGAATTTTCTGCTCTAAGCAAGAAGCCCATTAGTTCAGAACATCTATATAGGGCAGACCTGCCAGCCAGTTGTCACAGTGAGTCATTAAAGAAGTGAATTAGGACAAGTATTCCCAATCAACACATCTCTCTTTGCATGTGGTTGTACAAGGCATTAGTGAAGAATTCAAGTCATCTGTGCTTCAGGATGATGAGTTCACACTGGAAGATATGTAGAAGAGAGTTGGTAAATAAAAATGGGAAGTCAGAAGCCTGTTTTAGGAGGGAAGTTTAAAGAGTTGGGTTGGTGAGATTAATTCTGAGAGTGAAATATCAGTCTTTTCACATACATTATGTAAGGGGAAAAGTTAAATTAGAGCATTGGTAGATGGAGAAGTTTTTATGAAGAGATCACAAATAAATGCAATGTATTTCTAAAACTTGCTTTGTCTCACAAAATTCAGCGTATTTCTTCATGGTATTTATGGTGCAGCAATTTGGGAAAGACAGCCATTGCTAGGATAGGTTACAACTCTTCCACCATCTGAGTTCCTCTCCTTTCTCCCATCTCTCCTCAAAATGAAAATCAATGAAAAGGCTTGTATAATGTGAGAATCCTGAAAAAAACCCCTCCAAATGTATTGGCCATTAGTCTTTTTTTTGGAGAGAAGATTATTCTTACCACTTAAAGAAGAATAGTCTCATGATAGCATTTACAGTCATGGGTATTGACCCTAGTGAGTGATGTATCTTACATTAGCAATCATGGTCTAGCTGGAGTGCGTGCTTATTTTCTTACTGGCTATCCAAGTCTTGAATGAGCAACAGCTGGCGTTTTCTTCATAAAATTGCCCTAGGTCAAAGGAGATAACATGTTACTTCCTTTGCTAACTAGATCAAGCTGATTGCTGATATTCTCCTGGAATCACTGATATTCCCGTGGATGATTTTGTGTTAGACAAAATGTGATCATTTGCCAAGGAAAGCTAGATCACTTCTTAAATACTCAGTGTCTCATTGCATACTACTGAGCTATTGGACATTTGGGGCTTTTTTTTCTTATCAGTAATATTCTTAAACATCTCAGCTGATAAGACTTTATTCTCAAAAATAATTTATAGCCCATTTGTTATTTATTGATTTGATGCTTCCATTTTTTGGTGTTATAGATGACGTTTCATGTCTCCTTTAATCTTTAGTAACCGGGAAAGGCAGCCATTAAACATACTTCATCTTTCCATGCTCTGCCTCAGAGCCAAACTGAGAGATGCTGAGGAATGTGGGTACAATCAACTTACTTTTAGAAAGAGGATATAAGGAATTAAAGGCTGACAAGGTTGGCCTACAAGTGTGACAGAAAAGAAAGTAAGGTGAACGGGCATTATCCATTCCTATTAGCTACTGGTATCCTTATCCTGATACAATTCACTTGTTGTGTTTGTTGTCTAATGGGTTATATGCAGTGGATGTGGTCTATCTGGATTTCA
>NW_009735523.1:0-24576 GCF_000703405.1 Apaloderma vittatum | reverse complement strand
TATTTGCTCCATCACCTTTCCTGGCACTGAGCCCAAGCCAAAGCCCATCTGGCTTACTTTGGAGCTGATCTTCCAAAGAGTGAAAGTTTAGCATTTGTTCTTCCGGGGGGATTGGCTCCAAAATCACGCAGCTCAGGTTGCGTGGCTTCCGTTGAGGATATCTTGGACAAGTAAGCCGGGAGCCCTACGGTTAAAGGTTCTGTGGAAAGGCTGTCACGGGTGGATGCAGAGCAGCACCAGGTTGCCTTGCTGCCACCTTTGCTGTTGGAGCAAAACTCAATCGTTCGCTCTTCTGGGAACTCGGATGCAAAATGCCGCAACTTGTGTTTGAGTGGATTCTAAGATACCTTGGGCAAGCGATCCTGAAGTGCTATGGTTCAAGGTTCTGTGGAGAGACCGTCACGGGTGGATGCAGAGCAGCACCAGTTTGTCTTGCTGCCACCTTCACTCTGGGAGCAAAACTTAATTGTTCTCTCTTCCGGGTGGCTCAGCTCCAAAATAAGGAAATCAACCTTGTGTGACTGTATATCAGGAATATCTCACGTGAGAGATCCCAGAGCCCTACAGATCATGGTTCTGTGGTGAGGCTATCACAGGTGGATGCAGAGCAGCAGCAGGTTGTCTTGCTGCAAGCTTCACTCTTGGACCAAAAGCCAAACGTTCCCTCCTAGCAGGTGCTCAGCTCTGAAACGAGGCAGCTTGTGTTGCATGACTTCAGTGGAGGATATCTCGGGTGAGAGAGCCCAGAGCCCTATAGTTCAAGGTTCTGTGCAGAGGCCTTCAAGGGTGAATGCAGAAGAACACCAGTTTGCCTTGCTGCCACCTTCGCTCTTGGACCAAAAGCCGACTGTTTGCTCAACCAGGTGTCTCATCTCCAAAATGAGGCAGCTCGCACTGTTTGACTTCTGTCGAGGATATCTCAGTCAAAAATGCCTGGAGTCCTACAGTTGAAGGTTCTGTGGCGAGGCCGTCACGGGTAGATGCAGAGCAGCACCAGCTTGCCTTGCTGCCACCTTCACTCTTGGCCAAAAGTCATTGTTCACTCCTCCGGGGGCTTGGCCCCAAAAGTAGGGAGCTCGCGATTTCCATCGAGGATATATCGGGTGAGAGATCCAGGAGCCATATTGTTGAAGGTTCTGTGGCAAGGTTGTCATGGGTTGAGCACTAGTCTGCTTCCTGCCACCTTCGCTCTTGGAGCAAAACCCAAACGTTTGCTCTTTCAGGAGTCTCGGCACCAAAATGAAGAAATCAAGCTTGCGTGACCATTTATCAGGGATATCTCGGGCAAGAGAGCTCAGAGCCCTACGGTTCAGGGTTCTGTCGCGAGGCCGTCATGGGTGGATGCAGAGCAGCATCAGCTTGCCTTGCTGCTGCCTTCGCTTTTGGAGCAAATGCCAAACGTTCACTCTTCCACCGGGCTCGGCTCCAAAATGGGGCAGCTCACATTGCGTGAGTTCCGTAGAGGGTATCTCGGGTGAGCGAGCCTGGAGTCCTACGGTTCAAGGTTCTGTGCAAGGCCGTCACAGTTTACTATCTCATGTGAGATAGCTCAGACCAGTAAAGTCAGTGGATCTGTGGCAGGGCAATCCAGGACAGATGCAGACCAGAACCAACTTTTCTTCCTGCCACATTCTCTGTGGGAGCAAAACCCAACCGCACACTCTTTGGAAGCTAGGCTCCAAAATGAGTCAGTTGGATAAGGCTTGAAGTTTGTGACTTCAGTCAAGGTTATGCCATGTCAGACAGCTCAGATCCTTAAGTTTAATGGTTCTGTAGCAGGGCAATCAAGGAGAGATGCAGACCAGCACCAGGTTTCCTTCCTGCCACCTTGTCTCTGGGAGCAAAGGCTAAATGTTCACTCTTCTGAAGCTAGGCTCCAAAATGAGGCAGCTTGATGCAGGCTTCAGGTTTGAGACTTCAAGCAAGGATATCTCGTTTGCAATATCTCAGACATTTAAGGCTACATTCTGTGGCAGGGCAATCCAAGATAGATGCAGACCAGCACTAGCATTCCTTCCTGACACCTTCTCTGGGAGCAAAGCCTAATCATATGCTCTTTTGAAGCTAGGCTCCAAAATGAGGCAGCTCAGCTCAGGCTTGAATTTTGTGACTTCAGTCATGGATATTTCATGTGAGATAGCTCATATCCTTAATGTTAGTGGTTCTGTAGCAGAGCAATCTGAGATAGATGCAGACCAGCACCAGCTTTCCTTCCTGCCACCTTATCTGAGAGCAAAGCCTAACCGTATGCTCCTTTGAAGCTAAGCTCCAAAATGAGGCAGCTTAGCTCAAGCTTGAAGTTTCTGACTTCAATCCAAGATATGTCATGTGAGATAGCTCAGATCCTTAACGTTAGCGGTTCTGTGGCAGGGCAATCCAGGAGAGAGGCAGACCAGCACCAGCTTTCCTCCCTGCCACAGTTCTGTGGGAGCAATGTCTAAACGTTTTCTCTCTTGAAGCTAGGCTCCAAAATTTGGGAGCTCGGCTCAGGCTTGAATTTGATAAATTCAGCGAAGGATACATTGGGTGTGACACCTCAGATCTTTAAGTTTAGTGTTTCTGTGAAAGTGCAATCCAAGATAGATGCAGATGAGCACCAGCTTTCCTTCCTGCCACTTTGTCTGTGGGAACCAGTGTTGGCCGTTTGCTATTTTGAAGCTAGCCTCCAAAATTAGGTGATTCTCCCCCTCTACTCCACTCTTGTGAGGCCCCACCTGGAGTACTGCGTCCAGTTCTGGAGTCTCTACTACAGGAAAAATATGGACATGCTGGAACATGTCCAGAGAAGGGCTACGAGTACAATTAGAGGGCTGGAGCACTTGTCCTATAAAAACAGAGAGTTGGGGTTGTTCAGTCTGGAAAAAAGAAGGCTCCGAGGAGACCTTATTGTGGCCTCCTAGTATCTTAAGGGGGCCTACAAGAAAGCTGGTGAGGGACTTTTTAGGATGTCAGCAAGTGATAGGACTAGATGAAATGGATTAAAACTAGAGATGGATCGGTTCAGATGGGATGTTTAGGAAGAAGTTCTTCCCCATGAGAGTGGTGAGACACTGGAACAGGTTGCCTAGAGAAGGCGTGGAAGCCCCATCCCTGGAAGTCTTTAAGGCCAGGCTGGATGGGGCTCTGAGCAACCTAGTCTAGTGATGGATGTCCCTGCCCATAGCAGGGGGGTTGGAACTAGGTGATCTTTAATGTCCCTTCCAACCCTGGTAATTCTATGATTCTATGATCTAGATTTTGATATATTCAGTGAAGGCTAGTTCTCGAGGGATAGCTCAGATCCATAAAGTTAATGGTTGTATGGAAGAGCAGTTACAAACCAGCACTAGCATTCCTTCCTGGCACCTTCTCTGTGTGAGCAAATGCAGTATATTCACTATTTTGAAGTTAGGCTCCAAAATTTTGGAACACGACTACATCTAGATTCTGATATATTTACTGAAGTATAGTTGGGGAGAGACAGCTCAGATCCGTAATGTTAGTCGTCCCGTGGAAGGGCAATCCATGAGAGATGCAGACCAGCACCAGCATTCCTCACTGGCACCTTCTCAGTGGGAGAAAATGCTGGACTTTCACTCCTTTGAAGCTAGGCTCCAAAATGAGGCAGCTCGGATCAGGCTTGAAGTTTGTGATTCAGTCAAAGATATCTCGTGTTAGACAGCTCAGATCCTTAAGGTTAGTGGTTCTGTGGCAGGACAATCCAGGAGAGATGCAGACCAGCACCAGTTTTCCTTACTGCCATTTTCTCTGTGGGAGCAAAGGCTGTACATTCAATATTTTGAAGTTAGTCTCCAAAATTTTGGAGCACAACTACATCAAGATTCTGATATATTCACTGAAGTATATTTTCTGAGAGATAGCTCAGATTCTTAATGCTATTGGCTCTGTGGAAGGGCAATCCAGGAGAGATGCATCCTGCACCAGCTTTCCTTTCTGGCACTTTTCTGTCAGAGGAGTTGCTGGACGTTCGCTGTTTTGAAGCCAGGCTCCAAAATTAGGCAACTCAGCTCAGGCTTGAGTTTGATAACTTTAGTGAAGGATATTTTGTGTGAGATAGCTCAGATCCTTCAAGTTAGTAGTTCTGTGGAAGGGCAATCCAAGATAGATGCAGACCACCATCAGCTTTACTTCCTGCTACATTCTGTGAGAGCACAAGCGGTGGACTTTCACTATTTTGAAGCTCGTCTGCAAAATTAGGTACCTCGGCTCCACCTAGATTTTGATATAATCAGTGAAGGATAGTTTGGGAAAGATAGCTCAGATCCTTAAAGGTAGTGGGTCTGTGGAAGGGCAGAAAGTTTGCAGATAACACCAAGTTAGGCAGTTGCCACAATTTGCTTAAGGGTAGGGAGGTTCTGTGGAGGGATCTAGACAGGCTAGATCAAAGGGGTGAGGGTAATTGTAGGAGGTTCAACAAGGCCAAATGCCAGGTCCCACACTTGCGTCATAACAATGCCATGGAAGTCTACAGACTCGGGGATGTATGGTTGGAAGATTGCACATTGGAAAAGGACCTGGGGTTGTTAGTTGATAGGTGGCTGAATACGAGCCAGCAGTGTGCCCAGGTGGCCAAGGCCAATGCCATCCTGGCTTGTATTAGAAATACTGTGGCCAGTAGTAGGGAAGTGATTGTGTCCCCCCCGTGCTCAGCACTGGTGAGGCCACATCTCCAGTATTGAGTTCAGTTCCAGGCCTCTCACTACAAGGACACTGAGGTGCAAGAGCATGTCCAGAAAAAGGCAATGAGGCTTGTGAAAGGTTCAGAACACAAGTCCTATGAAGAGCAGCTGAAAGAACTGAGATTCCTTAGCCTGGAGAAAAGAAGGTTGGGGGCCAGACCTTATTGCTCTTTACAACTCTCTGAAAAGGTGGTGGAGAGAGGAGTGGGTCAGCTTTTTCTCCCTAGTAGCAAGCAATAGGACTATAGGAAAGGGCTGAAAGTTGTGCCAGGGAAGGTTTAGGCTGACCTTTTCACCAAAAGGGTCATTGGGCATTGGAACAGACTGCCCAGGGCAGTAGGGGAATCGTCATCCCTGGACACACTTAAGAAACATCTTGAACTGGTGCTTAGGGACATGGTTTAGTGGTGATCTAGTAGTGCTAGGTTAATGGTTGGACCAAATGATCTTAAAGATCACTTCTGACTAATTAGATACTTGGTTCTCTGACAGTTCAGCTGCATTGCTTCAGAGCATGAATGCCCCTGTAGCTCCTGTTGGGGATGGCATTGTCGGCTAGGTAATTCCAGGAGACACGTTATCACTTTCGCAATAAACTTATAGAGAAACATTTACACCAACCAATCCGTTCAGGTGTTGATAGCTGTTTCTTTATAAAAAAGGCCACCATTGCAGGGGCTTGCTGAGCAGTCACAGGTCCTTGTCCTGTGCCCATGTCATTGGGAGTCCTGGAAGATGTCCATGACCTAGGTGTTGACACAGAAGTAGATGATGATGTCTTTCCCTTGTGACAGCACTTTGTCACTCTCAGCCTCCTTGGCCAAGGTAATTGGCTCATTTTCTGGCTGCCCCCTTTGCTGCCCCCACCCACGCATGGGTTTCCAGCTGCTCCAGCACATCATGTTTGCTCATGGCATCCTTCAGGAGCTCCGGTTGTCACAGGTTGAAAAATTAATTCACCCTTGTCATGGTTTAACCTCAACTAGTAACTATACACCTCACAGCCACTTGCTTACTCCCCCTAGGTGGGACCTGGAGGAGAATAAGAAAGGTAAAAGTGAGAAACATATAGGTTGAAATAAAAATAGTTTAATAATTAATAATTTCTTTTTAGAAATTGTAAGAAAAAAAAAAACAAAGGAAGAAGAAAATAAAACCCAAGAAAAACAAGTGATACAAATGAAAACAATTACACACTATCAATCAGTGGACACTCAACAGGCCCCCTGCCAATTTCTACACCCCAGGTTTATTGCTGCACATGATGTCATATGGCATGGAATAGCCCTTTCGTCAGTTGAGGTAAACTGTCCCAGCAGTGCCCCCTCTCAACTTCTTGTGCACCTTCGACCTACTTGCTGACAGAGTTACGTTAGGAGCAGAAAAGTCCTTGATGTTATTTAAGCACTGTTCAGCACTAACTAAAACATCTGTGTGTTGCCAATACTATTTTCAGCACAAATCCAGAACATAGTGCCATACAAGCTACTACTAAGAAATTTAATTCTATCCCAGCCAAAATCACTTCCCACCCCTTACTCCATACCATTTATATCATGCTCAGGCCTCACATTATCACAATACATCCCTCATCCACCACCTTCATTCTCCTTTCCCATTCTTTAGGGTGCATATATATACACTGAGATACCATTCCCTTAGTCTGTTGACCACCACCTCCTGTAAAATGTCCATGAATGTCAATAAAATCTTCATTGTGTTCATTTAATCTATGACTTTGGGCTCCATCTGTGATTGCGTTCACTCAGGACACAACCCTTGATCACGAATCCATTCCTATGCTGCATCCCTTCTTAGACGTGTCACAGGCTCATTGAGCTATAAATAGCTCACTGTTATTTTCCCACTCCAAATCCACCCAAGCTACTGCAATTCTAGCAGCCTGGTCCACCAGCTCATTGTTTCGATGTTCTTCAATGGCACAAGTCTTGGGTGTGTGAGCATCCTGTGGCAGGTGCTTCACCCCCCACCTCTAGCTGAGAGTTGCCAGGCGGATTTCAGAGAATCTGCTGAAACGAAAAGCCAGGCAGATTTACCTAGGCTAGTTTCGAAACTAGCTCACCGACCTGGAAACACGCCCACAGTGCTGGCTGGCAGCCAATTAGAGGCCAATATGGCTTGATTGACCACCATTCAAATTCAACTGAGTTTAAAACGGGCTGTGCTAGAGGTCATAGTCGGAGGTGCCATGAAGCAGTTGGCCTGCAGGTCAGAGTCCAACATCCCCCTTAGAAGGGGCACTTTCTAAGGACCAACCTTGAGGCTGAGAGGTGGAGACCCTTCTCATCTTCCCAAGGTGAGCATATTTCTGAATTATCATTCTTTTTTTGAAGTCTGGTGGTTTTGCTCTTTTCAATTGATCCCCAAACCTTTAAATTTGGAGGAGCTTTCATTCCATAAATAAATTTAATTTGATTATGCACATGGATTTATTTTTCGGATATGGGCACGCTCGTCACCTCCTTCTTTACACGTCTACATGACATATTTTTACCACCAGGTTCTCTAACTGAGCTGCAATATCCTGACACAATTCAGAAGGCCAGAAGCATTTACCTTTCTGCTACCAGGTGGTCTGTTTCCATTGCAGTAGCCTGCCTCACAGAGTATTTCCTACCATCCACGAGTCAGTATAGATTTTCCTCATGCAGCAATATCTAAAGCCAACTGGATGGCTTTCACTTTTGCAAATTGACCCAATTCACCTTTTCCTTCAGCAGTGTCAGAGACTTGTACAGGAACTCACACAGCAGCTTTCCATCTCCAATGTCTTCCCACAATAAAACAGGGCTTACTTGGTTTCATGTGCAAGTAATTTACTATACAGTGGGGCCTCTTCAGCAAAAGCTACCTGCTCTGATAACACTCCAAAGTTTCAGCCCTCTGGCCAGTCCATGATCCCTTCTAAGATTGCTAGGCACTCAGGATTTTCCATTCCAGTCTGTTGCATCCATGGAAGTTTTTAAGACAAGGTTGGATGGGGCTCTGAGCAGCCTGATCTAGTGGGGGATGTCCCTGCCAATGGCGGAGGGGTTGGAACTAGACGATCTTTAAGGTCCCTTCCAATCCTGACAATTCTATAATTCTATGATTATCAGTACAACCCACTTACTTGATGTAGCATCAGTTTTACAACACAGAAGACCCTTCCTTTAGACATCCAGCTCAGCACAGGCAATAGAGATGCCAGCAGGAGCCACGATTCAGAATCAACTATTTCTGAAGAAGCTCAAACTCCTTCATAAGCTGCTAATATTTCTTTTTCAGTTGGAGTGTTACAGGACTGATAAAGACAGGACAGGAGGTGAGGAGCAGGGAGAGACATTCTTAACAATAAGCAGGGGCTGGTTAGCTCAGTCGGTTAGAGCATGGTGCTGATAACGCCAAGGTCACATGCTCACTTCCCACTCGGTCCCCATGTGTTCTCTGATCTCGTTGAGAGGCGTCCCTGCCCATGACAGGGAGGTTGGATTAAATGATCTCTAAGGTCCCTTCCAGCCTAGGCCATTCTATGATTCTATGATCTGTTTTAAGTGAAACTCAAAATTAGCTCGGAGAAATCAGAAGCTTTCACATACTATACCTACACAGTTGTAGTTAAATTGAAACACAGAAGCCTGGTTCATTGCCATAGTTGATATAAAATTGCGATTTATTGATTATTCAAAATTACTAATCCTCTGATTAGTAATTCCTCACAGCAGAAACAAATACTACAATAGATTTTCAGTCATGTTCTACATGAAAGACAAGTAATCTGACTAGACCATCTCATTCTATGGTAGAAAGTCTTTGAATTTGATTTTCCCAACCTGTCATTTGCATCTACTTTAAGCTTCTACAAAATCTCAGTTACAGAGGTGCAACTGCAATCAAAATTTAATCAGAAAGAGCTTTGATCTCACTAAGGGCCAAAGGATTTTGCAGAAACATTTTCTCTAACAGATTTGAGGCATCATGTACCTACCTTTTTTAACAAACACAGCCAAGGATCACTCAAAAAACTTTCCTTGGGAGAATGCCTGAAGCCTTCCTCAGATCTGCCCCTTTTCCTGCCTGGAAGTTATCCAAACAGAATCAGAAGGCTTCAGCTCATGGGCCTGGATTTTCCTTCCATCTGGATTTTCCTTCCATCTGGCAATCCCAGACAGATGTACACCTAACAGTTCTTCAGTACATATACAGAGTCTATAGCATATGAGCTATGTTGATGAAAGAGTAGATCCATTGCTCACTGAAGTCACTGAAGACTTGCTATGAAGTGCTATGTGTAAATGCCATTCAGAAAATTTCAGAGTCAGTCCCACAAAGGGCATCTCCCAGGCACAGGTGGTGTTTGTCTTAAGTCTAATAAGGATATCCTGACTAACTTGTACATCACCATGGGCTTGCTGTCATCATTGCTTCTTGCTCACTCTTGCCCATTTTAGAAAAGGCCTTAAGCTCTGTATTAGAAGTATTTAATGCTAAAATAGTAAAATTATCTGGAATCCTCTGAAAGACATTCTTAGGCTCATTAGGCTCATCTACTACTACATACAAAATTTAAAAGGCATCAAGAAAGGAAGTGTACTGAGATATTACAAGGAATCTTGAAACCTAGTTTTTAAAGCAAAATCAGCACTGAGTTTCCTCATGACTTCAGCATGACTCAGGCCATGCTGCTCTGTTTCAGTAAGTCCGTAGTTTTCTTTCACATACTTTGCAAAGGGCATTAGATGTGTTCTAGCAAGAGTGCCATCCTTTCGAGTGGGCTGACTCAGGGTCAGCTGCCCCCCACAGAATGCACACACAAAGCACTCTGTGTCCAGAGACTTGGAATGACGTCCAATCCTGAAATGAAAAAATAAGGACTTGTTAGAAAGGGCTCCTTTCTCTTTTGCCAGGCTACTTAGGTCAGACTTCTAAGTTCCCATTTTAGAACATGAAACAGACTACATCCTTGACACAGTGGAGCAATCAAATCTGTATTACACGATTCTCTACCTTAGAAATTTTTTCCACTGCCTTTTCAGCTTGGTTCCTTCCCTCTGTCTCTCTTACTCTCAGCCTAGCAGTACAAAGCACTACAACATTCTGAAACACCTTCACAGCCCAGGTATCAACCACCTGTTGGAGCTTTTCCTCAAAGTCATCACCATCAAATCTTCTCAGTGCTCTGCTGCATCTAAGCAACTAATGTTTTGCATAATCAAACACTTCACAAAGATTCTTTCATATATGAAATATAGATTCCTTCTGGAAGTAGCATGTATCCCGAGGAAAAAAAAAAATCCCATATATCCTTTTCTAAACATGCATTTAGCCCCTAAAGTGGAGGAGGGGAGTGGGAGGAGGGGTGAGGAGTAGAGGTGGAAGAAGAATTGTGGGAAATTATCAGCCTTTCCTGTGTCAATCCACAGTGACCATAAGTCAACAAAGAATTACTGAGTTTGGGAGCTGAGCAAGAGGAGAGTTAATGTGCTTATCTCACACAGGGTTTTAGCAAGGATAAGAGTTAACAACTTGCTTATCTGGCCAAGAAACAAGACAGATGTAGAGGTTTTTGATTACATGCTCAGATAAGGCCTGGCAACAATAGCAACTGAGAAGCCTCAAAGTCCACCACTGTTTCAGTGAAGTCAAAGAAGCAACCAAGTCTCGCTTCCTCCCCTGCTTTTTTCTTGCCAACAATATAACAAGCTTTGTTAGAGCACTCAAGTCCCATCTCATCAAGAGTATAAATCTGGCTCCCTGGCAATATCTCAACTGAAAGGAAATACTGATTTTAGCTGCTAGGCAGATTGGCAGGTATGACTCATTCTCCTTTCCCTGCTACCAGGGATGCCTCTTTTGGTAAGAAACTGCAACTCTTTTTTGTGGATAATGCCCGAGTGAATGAATGAATTACGTATTTTGATTAAATTTGGCTAGCTGTAGAATATTTAGTGCTTACACAACAAATGTATTTATAAATGGCAATTCCAAAACTGTTAAATCTGTTGCTTTAATAAATTATCTACCTATTCAACTCTGAAAAACTGTTTCAGTGCAAGTCCTTGGGGGACTCTGATAGGCAAGTTGACTCTAAGTCTTTAAGAGGAATCTGATAGAAAAACACTCACTGTAATAAGTAGCTACATGCATAATCCTTTAGACATAAATCATCGACCAAGTCTGGGACTAAGACTAGATCTAGCCACACCTACACTCCTCTCTGAGGACAGAGTTTAGAAAGCAACAGTGTCCTTTCTGAACGTTGTAACTGCGTGGGCCAAACCAGGCAGGACACAGGAAAAAACACAAACCATGACTGAAATGCAAAAAGTACCTGAGAATTTGAAGAATCTTTGCAGCAGGACCCAGATGAGGCATACAGGCAGCGATCACAAGAGCAGCTTGATAAGCAGCAGCGCAGACATAAGGAAATCTCTCCTTGCTGGAAAGCGTGTGGTACTTAGCCCACTGCTTTGTTATGTTTTACTTGCTGCTCTGCCCGAGTTCCCAGGACTCACATGATAGCTTTGCAGGGCAGGAATGTGAGAGATATCCCCACATCTATGCCAGGCCTCTGTTACCTAAACGTGTGTGTGCTCCTTGTCAAGCACACAAGGCCATGCAGTAATCTAGCATGATATATGTTTTTTGACACCTTGAGTGCAAGTCATGTAAGTATACCTACAAACCTCCTCACCAGTCTTACCGTAATTCAATTGGAGTTGTATCAAAATCAATCTGGATGCATTTAACACAACAGGAAAAACAGTGGTTTTTAAAAAAATTAAGAAAACTAATCCAAGAAACAACCCCATAAATCACACCACTGTCAGCTACTTTCCTGGGCTATGCAGAAATGAATTCACTAAATTTCATGCTCTCCCACTGATACTGAAGTCATTACATACAGAAGCCTCTGTATGTGGTGAGCTATAGTCTTCCAGAAAAGGCAACACATTCCATATGCATGAAAGTAAGAAACCTGTGAAATTACTATCACAACTATTTCTTCTGCTTGATCTCAGCAACATACATAGTTCTCTTTTCACAAATGCAGTAAGACAGACAGAGGTTTGATGACCAGTGTTGCAATCCAGTAGATCTGTGTCCTTCACATCAGTGCTACTCATATCTGTGTGTCTGAAGACACGTATTTTTCCTTTAATATATACACAGTCTGGAAGAGTCCAGGAGTTAAAAGATTAACTAGAAAGTTGACTATAGTTTTTATAGTTTTAAACCAATAGAAATTATTCTATTGTCAGCCTCTACATTTCATTTAGCACTACCATAGCAAAGATATAAGATTAGTAAAAATGTTTCATCTTAATTCAAAGTCATCAGGAAAAGCTTCCTCTGATACTTTGTTCCAATATCTAATTACTGTCACACTTTTTGTCATTTTTAATGGCGATTTATTCTGCTTTTTAAGTCTGTTTTTGATGCTGAAAGAAGTCCATTACTATAGTCTTTAAAAGGATGAGCATATAAAAAAGTAACTCAGTCCCCCATGCCAAGTCTAGCAATCTCTTGTGGACTGTTTTTCCCTTAGACCAAACCTAGATTGCTGTCATGGCACATTCAAGATATTACTTTAAGATGTAAAAAGTAAATAGATTTAAAAAGAACTTGAAATGTGTAATACTTTACTTACATGCATTCTACAGGGATGTGCCAAATTCAATCATTGCTCAATTGGTGTAGACCCAAAAGTATTACTCCTAATGTACTACTTAGTTAAGAGTGGAAATATCACCCCTTAACAGAAAGACTACAATAGGATCAGTGTTGATCATGAAATCAAAGATAAGTGGCCAAAAACCTTCATAAGTTCACTTAATGTTAAAAATAGTAAAAGGTGAATCCAAATCTACATCATTTGAGCAACATTTGAAAAGTGAGAGCATCCACATGGGAGGCAACCATGTCCTTCAAAGCTGAGGCATGTGTTCTGATCTCTTACTACCTCCAAAAGACCTTTAATCATCACCAAGGGTGAGGATCATTGGAGAAGATATTTCCGCCTGTCATAACCTCTGAACTGGAAATGAAACGATCTGGAATCAAACATGTAGAAACACGCAGTGAGGTTCCACGCAGGAAATGTGAAGAGACAACTCAAGAGAATATCCAAACTGCTTCTTGGTTTAAGAGACCCATAATTTCTAGACACAGGAGACTGCCAAGTTAGAAACAGTTAGTACAGAGTCATATGCAAGATCAAAACATTACTTACATAGCTTTGCACATAACACACTCATAAAAGAATTTGTAATTAATCTCATAGCTGTGGCATCGAGTCACAGCTGGCAGTTCTGGATGAATCACAGCTGATTTATTGGCGTAGAATCTCCAGAATCGTCCATGCCCATCACGAATACCATTGATCAGCCAGGTGGCTGCATGGCAAGCCTCATGGATTAGTGTATCTCGAAGTCGATCTTGAGGTAAGGCAAACAAAAGACAAGAACATTAGTCAGGTATGGGGAAGTAAAGACTCATCCTTTGTCACATTCATTCTTTATTAAGATTCAAAAGTTATTTTGCACATTGGAATTGCACATTTTGATAAGATAAAATGCCCCCAAACAAGGTCTTACTCAATGCATTTCCAATTTTGTGATGAACTTTAGCTCTGCATCCTACTTACCTCCCTGCATGCTTAATCTATTCATGTGTCCTGGGTTTAGCTAAAACCCCAGTCCTGTTTAGTGATTTTTAGTTTCCAGTTTAGTCTCTTCTAAAAGGCTGCACATTCTGAAGTCAGCAGCATGATTTTGCAGACAGTGTGTGCTACTGGCAGTGGTAACACCTGATGTTTACAGTCACTGCCTGGGACTGGGATGCAGAAAGGCTCCTGCTGATATTTATTCCTATAGTGACCAAGGCCACTGCCGGCTCCTGTGTGCCACGCTGGAGGTGCCAGGTAGTAAGAGGGGTCACAAGAAAGTAAAAGGTTGAACTCCAGGGAGTAATAGACAGGACAGGTGACCAATGAAAGTATTCCATCCCATATACATCATATTTAGTATAAACTGAGTGATCACGAGAGTTTTGTTCTTTTTCTGCAATGGCCAGTGTCCAGAGAGGACTCCATCTGACCTCCTGTTCTTGATCCGGATCCTGACTTCTCGAATCCAGCTCCCTGTATCCAGCTCCCACCGCCACTGAGCCTGGGGCTTCCCCAGTGCCTCCTGCTCTGCAGCATCAGTGGTGATTGATATCAGGGGAGGGAGTTGGGTTTGATATCGGGCTACTATCTTTAATTTTATATAGTTCTTTACTTTTATCATTCCATTATTATTTTCTATTATTGTTTCATTAAAGCTGTTCCAGTTTTTTTTCTCCTCTAACTCGTAAGTCTCTCTGCCTCATTCCCTTTCCCTTCCCATTTGGCGGGAGGAAGAGGGGGTTAGAGAGCATCTGTCCGTGTTAGAGAGCATCTGTCCGGGTTAGTGGCCAGCCAAGCCCTAACCTATGACATCATGTTTTCCGTTGTTTGAGATTTTTCTGTTTTGGTTTGATTTTTTTAACAAGACCTGAAATACCTTCATTTAGACCAAGATTCACTGATTGTTTTGTAACTATGATTTTTTCCATCCAGAAACAACTAGAAGAGAACACAGAATACTCTCCACAATTAGAGTATTTCAAAAGGGACCTACAATGATTATCTAGTCCAACTGCCTGACCAGAAGTTAAAGCCTATTATTAAGGGCATTGTCCAAATGCCTCTGTCCTGGTCTGAGCTAAACAGAACCAATTCTGTTATTTTACTTTTCTGCTAAGACTCTTCTAAGTGACTGCATTTTATAAAGTTAACATCATGGCTTTTTGCAAACAGTGCCTGCTACTATAAGTGATAACACCTGATGTTTATATAGTTACTACCAAGGACTGGTATGCAGAAAGGCTATGCTTATACTTGCTCTCATAGTGACCAAGACCACTGCTAAATCTTGTGTAACACATTGTGGATGCTGGGAAGTAAAAGGTTGCACCTCTAGGAAGGAACATGCAGGACAGGTGATCAACAAAAGTATTCTATTCCATATATGTCATAAAGCTCAGGGATCACAGGGGTTAAGCCACCTTCTTCAATGGCTGGCTTCTGAAGAGGACTCTGTTTTTCTGCCTTTTATCATGATCCCAAATTCCTGAATCCAGATCCTGTATCAGTTTCCCTCTGCTGCTGAGCCTGTAACTTGCCCAATGCCTGCCTGCTCTGCAGCATCAGTGGTGACTGCTATCAGGACGAGGGAGTCAGATTCATATCAGTTTTGTACATATTTATATATATTTCATTATTTTTGTTATTTTCCTTATTAGTACTACTGTTTTTATTAAAGCTGGTTTAGTTCTCTTTTCCAAACTGTAAGTTTCTTTGCCTTACTCACTCCTTTTCCCTTCAGATGCGGGAGGGGTGGTTGGAGGGCATCTGTCAGTGTTTAGTGGCTGGCCCAGCTCTAATCCTTGACACTCTTAAACACTGTGCCAGGCACGGGGCATCAACCACCTCTCTAGGAAGCCTGTTGCAGTGTTTGGCCACCCTCTTGGTAAAGAAATGCATCATAATGCCCAGTGTAAACCTCCCCTGGTGCCACTTGGCAGCATTCCCACACATCCTATCACTGGACACCAGGGAGAAGAGCTCAGGACCTCCCTCTCACCCTTCTCATGAAGTTAGAGAGCCATGAGGTCACCCCTCCTTTCTCCAAATCGGACAAATTCAAAGTCCTTAGCTGCTTCATAGGACATTCCTTCCAGCACTTTCACCAGCTTTGTTACCTTTCTCTAGATGCATTCAAGTACCTTCACATCCTTCTTAAATTGTGAGGCCTATAACTGCATACAGTACTCAAGGTGAGACCACACCAATACAGCAGGATAATCATCTATTTTTGATCAGCTAGTTATACTGTGTTTGATGCATCCCAGGATGGAGTTTGCCCTCTTGGCTACCAGGGCACATTGCTGACTCATATTGAACTGCTGCTCACCAGCACCCCCACATTCCTTTGCAGAGCTGCTCATCAACCACTCTTCTCTCAATTTATACTTGTGTCTAGTGTTACTTCATCTTAGGTGCAGAATGCAGCCTATTAAACTTAATTAATCATCACCCAATGCTCCAATCTATCTAGAGCTCCCTGCAAGGTATCTTGTCCCTCACAAGAGTCAACAGCACCTCCCAATTTGGTATCATCAGCAAACTTGCTAATGGTGCATTCAGCTGCTGCATTCCAGACCACTGATGAATTTATTGAATGACATTGTCCCCCCACTCATGGTCCTCTGACTCAGAGGACTGTACAGCCCAAGGTATGTCAGTTTTATTAAAGATGGAGGTGGGGGGAAAAAAAAAAAGCAGCATTGCATGCTTTCATTTTTTCCTCATGCCTATTACTCAGATGATTGTCTTCAAGAAATGTCAGTCCAATGGTTTCTTTAAAGCTCCTCTTGCTTTAAAAAAGCACTTCTGTTATCTGACACAACGCTACCAATTTCAACTCTAATTGAGCCTTCTGTCTTCTCACTACAAAACCACAGCTCTGTAACCTTCCTGTGAAAACTGACTTTGCCTTCAGAGATCATACAATATCTTTTTGCTCCTGAGCTCCCAAAAAGAGTTCCCTGCTCAGCCAAGCCAGTCTTCTGCCCACACAATGGAATTGCCTGCTCCTATGCTTCTAAAAAGGTGCTTCTCAAAAGCTGACCAGCACTTGTGGACTGCTAGGCACTCAAAAACAGATCCTGGAGAACTCTGTTATCTCTCTCAAAATTTATTAAGCTTACTTCAAAATATTCTATTAATTACAGAACTGGTTCTCCTATGGTAACTGCAAAATTCATTTCACCAAATTAGAATCATAGAATCAATAAGTTTGGAAAAGACTTCCATGATCATCAAGCTCAATTGTTTACCCAAAACTACTATGACCACTGAATCATGTCCCAAAGTGCCACATCTAAACATTTTTCAAACACTTCCAGGGATGGTGACTCCACCACTTCCCTAGGCAGCTTGTTCCAATGCCTCACCACTCTTCCAGTAAAGAAATTTTTCCTAATATTTAATCTAAACCTCCCCTGGTGCAACTTGAGGCCATTTCCTCTCATCCTATCAGCAGTAACTTGAGAGACAAGACCAACAACCACTTCACTACAATCTCCTTTCAGGTAGTTGTAAAGAGCAATGAGTTCTCTCAGCCTCCTCTTCTCCAGACTAAACTATCCCAGCTCCCTCAACTGCTCCTCATCAGACATGTTCTCCAGATCCCTCACCAGCTTCATTGCTCTTCTCTGGACCCACTCCAGCACGTCAATGTCTTTCTTATACTGCAGCGCCCAAAGCTGAACACAGTACTCAAGCTGTCGCCTCACCAGTTCCGAGTACAGGGGCACAATTACTTCCCTGCTCCTGCTAGATACACCATTTTTGATACAGGCCAGGATGCCATTGGCCTTCTTGGCCACCTGGGCACACCACTGACTCAGTGGGAGGTGATGAGAAGAAATTACAGTTACAGTACCCACTTATTCAAGATAATATGAAATTTCAAAGCAGGGTCCAGTTCCAGATTTCTTAAACTTCATATTCATGGTTTTACATAAAGAAGTTGCTTTCTCAAAGAAGAATCAACTTACCTTTTCTTTTACCTACCTGCAGAGTCACACACTTTCTCAGAAAGTTCTATGCGAGCATAACGCTTTGCTTCAGGACCTTCTGTCTGCCCAGTTACACAATATCCTGCTGTTTTTCTCATTTTCTTATTCCAGATTATTACCATTTTCTCTGGTAACTGAAAAATAAAACAGTACATATAGTGTGCGCTCTCTTACCTATCTTATCATCCTCTAGCTTCCCCTTATATTTACTGCAAAGCCAGTACAGGATGTCTGTTAGTGCCTTTAACAGTGTTGGCACTTAAGATGCAAATCCACTCTTCATGGATAGTTATTAATACAACAACACCTCACTGCACCGCAGGCATTTCATTTGCACTAAACAGCCCTTAAAGTTGTTTCCTGGTGTTTTGTGGAGAGCGTGTATATTTAAGAATACAAACACATTGTTAGCATCCACAATAGTCTATGATGAGAATTTCTACAGCTTAGTAATTTACAGGTCAAATACCATCTGCATCGATTGTTCTGAACCTGCAACTTGTCATTTTAATTTGATTCACCTTCACACTGTACAGGTGAATAATCATCCCTTGCCTATCCTCTGTGCTGCTCCTGATTTTCAAGCCCTCGTCGTATCTATCTTGGTTAGCTCTGTTGTTTTATTAACAGGTTTCTGTCATCTAAAATAGTTACTGAGCTTAAGTAAATGGTCGAACTGCAATAAGTGCCAGCAGTTACAGGGCTGAAGCACTGGGGAGCAAGATATTTTGTTTTCAGCAATCGTGAGACTGTTCAGCTCAGCTTTAAGTAAATCATGACCTTAGCCTGTCCCTGAACAGCTCAACAACATTTTCTCAGTGGCAGAGAAACATTTTCCTTCCTGAAGGAAACTGCTGGAATCATTATTGGAGGACAGTGTCTTTCCTCTCAAGGATGTTTCTCACCAGAGGAGGGTCTTCAGTATCCCAGAAGACATAAAGGTCAAAACAGCAGTTCTCTGAAACACAACTTCTAGTTCTAGGTTCACCCAAAATTGTTATTCAAAGCAAAAGCAGCTTTTAAATCTGTTCCAGAATGGCAGACATGCAATGAATGACGACCGAATATAGCATGACTTAAGCATGAGGCAACATGCCCTAACAAAAATGAGAAGTACTTTTATCAGCTCCTTGCACCACAACATACACTTCTGACACTTGCCTTTCATCAGCTGCAGGCAAGAATATTGTGATACAACTAGCTGTTAGGCTGCAGCAATGCTGCAGAACACTAGCACATGAATGCGGAATGAACAATGGTAGTAGGCAACTGCAGCAGACAGATGCACAGAACGTTTGCCTTAAATATTTCTTGGACAAAAATGAGACCAGTTTCTGGTCCTGTGTGGCAAACTGGTAAGTGCCAAATGGAATGTGGTAGAGGAAAGCAGGAAACAGGTGCCTCAAACAGCCTCGGCCCAAATATGCGTGAGATCAGGAATCTTGCAAAGGCAGGATGGCCTTGTCTCATAGCATATCTCCCAAGGAGGTAAGGCAATAAATATGCTAATGAAGATTATCAAAAACAACGAAGGACCTTGCTCCTCTACGTGGCATACTGAACATGTGATTGTAGAAAAGTGTGTATAAATTGATGTGGGATAAAGCAGAAAGTTAGAAGAAGCAGCAAGACACAGAAGCATGTGGACCGAGATGACGACAAGGAGAAGCAGTGCAGAAGTAAAGACGATGGTATCCTTGAACCCCTATTGGCAGGACTAATGCAGGAACAGTGATCTCTCTCCCTTTTCCCTCCACTCTCTCCCTCCCCCCGCCTCCCCTCTCTCTTTCTTTCCCTTTCCCCTTTCTCACTAAGTAATGCAAGGCCTATCATACTGCTTGCTTAGTTTATACTTGGTTTCTATCTTGTAATCATGAAGTATAATACTGCCTATTAGAAGTTGTTATATGTCCTTTTTCCTTGTTATCTTTAAGTAACACACAGCATGCTGTAGTTTGTTGTATATCTAGTCTTATCCCATTTATCATTTAGTCATAGTATACTGCCTGCCCTAATGTGTCATGTAACTAAAACCAATTATCATGAGTCCAATTTATACATTGTGAGAAATTAATAAATGTTTGTGTATGGGCCTTGAGAATTGTCTCACCGTTGGTCCACTCCCTTGGGGAATTACGGATCTAAGTCACTTGTCCCCCTCTCCTGGGCAGGATGTGACAGCAACGTTGTCTTTCAGCAGCAGAAGGCCATAGTTGCCTTTCCTGTGTTCTACTACCAGACAGAAGCAACAGAAACATTTCCAGGCTGCTGAGCTTGACTACGGAAGTACCAGAAAAGACATGAAAATAAAAATCATAGAATCATAGAATGGTTTGGGTTGGAAGGGACCTTAAAGATCACCTAGTTTCAACCCCCTGGCCATGGGCAGGGCACCTTCCACTAGACCAGGCAGCTCAAAGCCCCATTCAACCTGGCCTTGAACAATTCCAGGGAGGGGGCATCCGCAACTTCCTTGGCAAGCTGTTCCAGTCTCACACCCTCACAGAAGAGGATTTCTTCTTAATGGCTAATCTAAATCTACTCTTTCAGTTTGAAACCGTTACCCCTCATCACTATGTTCCCTGAGAATAGTCCCTCCCCACCTTTCCCGTAGGCCTCCTTTAAATACTGGGAGGCCACTATAAGGTCTCTTCAGAGCTTTCTCTTCCCCAGGCTGAACAGCTCCAACTCTCCCAATCTGTCTTCATAGGGGTGGTGCTCCAACACCTGATCATCTTTGTGGTCCTCCTCTGGACTTGCTCCAACAGGACTATGCATTCCTTACATTGGGGGCCCCACAGCTTAACAAAGAACTGCAGGTGGGGTCTCACAAGAGTCGAGTGGCAGATTCACCTCCTTCAGCCTGCTGGCCATGCTTCTTTTGATGTAGCCCAGAACATAATTGTCTTTCTGCACTGTGAGGGCACACTGCTGTCCCATGTTCAGCTTTTCATCCACCAACACCTCCAATTCCTTCTTTGCAGAACTACCCTATATCCACTCCATTGTTCAGCCTGTATTTCTGCTTGGGATTGCCCCAATCCAGGTGAAGGGCCTTGCACTTGCTCTTGTTGAACTTGACAAGTTTGGCATGGGCTCACCTCTCAAGCCTGTCCAGGTCCCTCTTGATGGCATCTCTTCTCTGAAGCATGCCTACCACACCACACAGCTGGGTGTTGTCAAACTTGCTGAGGGTGCACTCAATTCCCTTGTCCATGTCACTGACACAGATGTTAAACAGCACCAGTCCCAATACCAACCTCGAGCCCCTTGTCTCCACTTGGATATCGGGCCGTTGACCACAATGCTTTGAGTGCAACCATTCAGCCAGCTCCTTATCCACCAAGTGGACCATCTGTCAAACTTACATCTCTCCAATTTAGAGACAAGGATATTGTGTGGGACAGTGTCAAATGCTTTGCGCAAGTCCAGGCAGATTACATCAGTTGCTCTTTCCTCATCGATCAACACTATAGCCCCATCATAGAAGGCATGCATGATTGGCCCTTAGTGAAGCCATGCTGGCTGTCACCAGTTGCCTTATTTTCCACAAGCCCTAGCACAGTTTCCTGGAGAATCCTGTCTATGATCTTGCCAGGCACAGAGGTGAGACTAACTGTGCTGTAGTCCCCTGGGTCATTTTTCCCTTTTTAAAATATATCAGTAACCTCTTCAAAGATGAAAATGATCCAAGGACTCTCATGTAGCAGTTTCTCTTGTCAAGGACTCTTCAACAACATCCAGGCTGCTCACTTAAGGATGGTACATCATTACAGCTGGCAAAGCAAGCCATGCTGAAAAAAGCTGCATCACAACAGTGACAAACCCCTTCCAAAGAGATCAGTTGAATCAATTCAAGTATAAGCTATTGCTATAAAGCTGAACTTCTACTAAATAAAGAGGATAAAGAGCAATCACATCAAAAAGTGAGGAGCAATATATTTTAGAATTGTAGGTTTTGTTCTGAACCCAACCTTCTGCTCAAAGATGGTAGCGTTGTACAGACAGTAGAGCTTCTGTGCCAGCTTCTCTTTATTTTTCTGGAAATACTTCACATAGTGGGAAGTCGGATTTGAGAGATCTTGCAAGAAACAGCCAGGCACTGAGCACAGCCTAAGCCTGCAAGAAAAGCCATAAAACAGTTTACTGAAGTAGAGAGTTACCACATTGAAAAACAACAGCCACTTCATAGCAAATAAAGATCTCTGGGATGCTGCCACTGACGTAAACCTCTCCTGACTCTTTTTCACTAGCTTGCACCTGTGAGGCCAGTGGGGCACACACACCTATGCTGTTCTTTCCCCTTAGGGGGTATGAAGGGGCAGAGTTGTTGCAGTAGTTCTGCAGTTATTTCATTAATTCATAAAACTAGATTAGGAGAACTCCTAAGTAGGAAGAGAATGGCTCACATCTTTGTGGTACAGCGAGCCACGATTATACCAATACTTGATCAACATATGAACAGCCCTAACATGGTCATCCACAATAAAGATGCATTTTCAGAAACATAGCCAAAGATGTTACAGGAATCCTCAGAATTCCACTAGGATTACTAAGTCCAATACTACAGCATTCTGACAAAGCATCAGCTTTGAAGACATCATTTAAAGGTTTTATTCCGGCACACGAAATTGTAAAAAGACTAAATGGCTAAAAGGTAGAACAAAAGCAGCTATTAGAAATGAGAAAGGCATTCTTCTGAAAAGCTTAAGCTGCATCCACATATAGAAAAAGAAACATAAATTCTGCAAGTTATAAAGATACAGATCAAAAATACCAAGACAAGCTTGTTAAAAGGCATGAATTACTAGTAGAATTAATTTTGATATATTTTTCAGAGGCAGGTAGCTGCCAGCACACATTAGAAGTATGCTATGCCAAAATATGGAAGAGTAAGAGAGCTAACATTTACATGTTAGATTTTACATTTATCAGATTTGTCATCAATCACTCTAAGCAGAGATTTGCTTATACACTCCCTGACATACTTGACTGAAAACTTTTGATTTCCAGCTACTTAACCATTAACAGTTGCTGAACTGGTAGCAGAATTTTCTAGGTTCCTGAAAAAACACAATGTCATTCTAGGTAAAGTGCTTAGCATCTCTTTGTTCATCTATAGTGGATGGGCATAACAGTAAATAGTAAAGATGGAGAAACACCTTTTCTCTGTCTCTGCTGACTGTGAGCAATTGATGAATTCATTCCTAGGAATTCTTGCAGAAGCCATTATCCTGGAAGGCGTTTCTGGAAGTAAAATGGAATTTGGCCTTGGTGTCTCGAATTCCTCCCCTTTCAAGGGCTGGGCAACTTCACAGGGTGGATTGATGTTTTCTAGTTTAACAGAAAAAGTCACAGGATTACACACAGTCAAAAAATCAAGAGTGCAGATGTCAACAACCAGGTAACAGACAACAATGAAAAAAGTAAAATATTCCACCTCAGCATACACACCCTTATTGTGCATATGTGAACGCAAAAGCTTTTACAACTGATGGAAAAGTAATTTGCTGTTAAATAGTACAAAAATTACTATTCAGTGAAGGAGTAGCAAACTCAAAATTTTCAAACATTCAGCTAGGAGGAGATGGAGGTAAAAACACTTGTGACTTCACTCAGGCAAATGCAGTGACATGTAAATTCTGTGACATTCCACCAATTCAAAATAGATCACCAGCACATTGGGAGCAATAATGCAGAGACATCATTTGAACACAAAAAAAATCATTCTAACCTTCTGTCAGGTACCATAAGTCACATTGTTTGTTTCGCATGCAAGTTCTGATCAGATAGCTGCCTATCTCCCTAGTCCACCTCTGGAGAGATTGCTGAAATAACTAACCCTCACACCAGAAATCAAGAACCACTTCAAGGTTTGCAGTTTCAGTAGACATTGTCTCTCTGCTGTCTTTTCTATAGCTATTTCTCTGTTTGGGCCAACTATCTCCTATTCAGTCATACACAGAGAAGCCGATGCAGCTACCAGCTCACTTCTAGAATATGCTTTATAGAGCACATTTACATTTTCCATTTCAAAAAGAAACATGCCCTGGGAAAGGGCAATTTTTTTATGCCGTCAGCCATCCTCTTCCATAGATCTACCTGCCCTGAACTAGTTCTTGTTAGTGAGCTAGGCAGTCTGTGTTTACTTTCCTAGAAAAAGATTAATTTTCACCTGCTCTTACTCAGAAGTAGCTCTTTTCCTCCTTTGCAGTCTTTGAGCTGAAGCCCACTTCAGTTTGTCGAAGGAGAAAAGGAGTTACTGATTTACGAAATTCTCATTATAAACTGTATTTTAAATAAAATTAAGTCAAATACAAACCCAAATACTACATTAACCGTATCTAAACTGCTAAAAATTTGTCTTACAAAAATGACAGCTTTGTATTATAACTGCCATCACACATAGAAAAAAAATAGTTAACATCATTAAAAAACAGGTTAGATTTGTTTTCAGAACAACTTTAGAAACAAAAAATGCCTACAACATTAAGAACTATAAAAACAAGCCATAGTGAAAAATTTAGATTTTGATATCACAAGACTAGCAGAACCACTTTTCAGAATGCCCAGAGGAATAATTTCTGATTACACAAAATTCAATTGCAAGATGTTGGGCTGCACTTCTACAGCATATGCCACACAAATGGCACAAATTGGACAATTAACACTGCTGCTAATAAGTAGCTTGCAAGTTAGCGAAGGATGATTGCTTACCTGTTGTGCTTGGCCAGCTGACAGTTTTATTTGTGCTTAAGATTGAGTTTTGAGGTGTACTTCGTTTCCTTATTCGTTCTATTAATGATTCAAATTCGTCATCTGAGTTATCTGATACTACCTCTGTACTTGGTCGTAGTGCCTTATTTTCTGTACTCTTTTCACAGCTTCTCTCTTTCCTTTTAACAATTAAGTCACTGCCACTGGAAATTGGCTCTTTCAGATTTTGTGGGGGTGGGAGTTTTATGCACATTAGACTCTCTTTCAAGTCTTCTACTTTTTGATAGTTATGCCATGAACTTTCTACAAAGACAGAATCTTCAGTGTCACTAGAAGCCTCTGGATACTGAAGTTCTTGGAAGAAGGTGGTTTTCTTTCCAGAACTCATCAACTTCTTTGGTGTCTGAATATCCTTCTGTGCTGCAATCCAAAAGAAAAAGCTTAACGTCTTGGTAATTTCGTTTAGGAGACCTGTCTTTCTCTTAATGTTGTAATCAAACTTAAGTTTTAAGGA
>NW_009735522.1:0-10856 GCF_000703405.1 Apaloderma vittatum | reverse complement strand
ACCTGGCACAGAGGTAAGGCTGACTGGCCTGAACTCACATATCAGCCTTATTATTCCCAGTCAGCTGGGCCTCTCCCTGACTTTCACCTTTCTCTACCATTCACCCAGCATGTCCTTTCAAACTACTCTGCAACTCAGGGACAAAGTCACATCTGACCTCTTAAAGTTGTATCTGAATGGTGAGGCTGCCTGGGTTGTTCTCCAGCCTGGAAATCCTTATCCCTCTCCCAACATCTCAGCTGCCCTGCCTGTAACAAATTGTAATTAGTCAACAGCAGATGACGGGATCAGTTACATGTGATGCTCTGAGCCTCAGCCAGATCTTGCTTCTCTTCAGCATCACTCTGGGACACCCATGCTGGGCTCTTCCTGCCATGTACTTCTCCTGTACTCCTTTCAGATTAATGCCTCCTGCATCAGCACATGAGTTTAAACAGAGGCCGGATGGTGTTGCATCCTGGGAATTGAGGAGTCTGACAAAGCAGCATGAAGTGAGAGTAGTATGAGAAACATTTTGTCCCTATCATACTCAGCTTTGTGCTCTGAATGTGTGTGTTTGTTTATTTTTTAATGGAGAACAGAAGATTGATGGATGAAATTAAGAAGAGGGATGTATAATTGGAAAACAACTCAAGAAGGCTACAGGCAGCATATTGAAGGCATCCATCAAACATCCAGCTAATGTTGTTAAGGGTGTGTAAAATAAACAAGGGCTGCAGGAGACACTAGGGGAAAAAAAGTAAAGAGAAGAAAAAGGGGAGTAGGCAGGACAGAGGAAACAGCAAGGGAGGAGAAGAGCCAGCAAGAGAGTACAATCAATAATATTTGTATTGCAATCGCATCCAAAGGCTCCTGTTGGGATCAGTGCAGGGCTGTACAAACACATTAAGAGACATCCCCTGCCCTCTACAGCTTAAACCCAGGAATTACGGGATGATCGCTGGAGATGAGTTTAGATGATCACAAAATTTTCTTCTGATCTTGAATCTCGTCTCATAGGATCTACTCTGAATGGGTTTAAAGGCAGAAGGAAGGTAGCTGGTTGTGCCAAGAATACATACAGTGATGCCTGCCAGCCAGGCATGCAATTAATCTGAGCCACTTAGGGGACTTTGGTTTTAATTACAAAAAGTAGGTAAAAAGATGCGCGTAAACCTCTGTGAGCCCCACTGGGGCCATCAGCAGGCTGCCCAGAGGCATTGACATGTGAGTGAGTTTTGATGCTGTATTTTCAAAAGGATGGGCTGATGCTTTAACGGACCACTTTGTGGTAAGTATTCCATGCGTGGTGGACATTAAGAAAATGCAAAGGGCCTTTCTGTGGGGAAGGAGAGAAGAAAAAGGCTAAGATTATTAGTAGGCTAGGGATTCCTCTAGTCCTGGAAACAGGGAAGAAGAGTCATTAAGGATGGAGAAAAGGCAGGTGAAAGATGTAAAGGAAGAGAGGAGAGCACGAGCACGATGGATGCAGGGGCAGCAGTGAGAGAGAGAAGTTAACATTTTAAAAAGAAAATAAAGTACTCCACAAGAGGTTTTCTGAAAATGAAGTTTAAGTCGGCTCCTTTGTGGGGTTCAAAAGTGACCTAGTGCTTTATGAAGGATTTAACTTCTTCAGCACTGCATGCTTTAGAAGAACAATAGAGAGAAGGTACATGTAGAAATAAGCAAGCAAGGAGCACCAGGCGAGTTGTACACATGGACACTCTCTCCATTTGCAGTGTTTGGGAACCATGAACAGGGCTGGCTGTGAAGAGGAGGAGGAGAAAGAACTAGAAAGGGAATTTGTTAAAGCTTCTCTCTTCTCCTGTGCTCTCTTGGTAACACAGCTGCCACTTCTACCACCTCCTCTCCTTCCCTCCAGAAGCCACCTGAGTCTGCAGCAGCAGCAGGCCTGCTGCATAGAAACTGTGCCTGTATAATTAAGGCCTTTTATTAAAGGGAAAAAAACACTGTCTGCCTGACTCTAGTGCAGGAACATTTGTAATTGCAAGCACACTGGAGGAAGCAAGGAGCTGTGATGACCCCGAGCCAGGGCTTGAGTGGACCTAGGTGTCTGCTGCTGTTACAAGACAGTGCAGAGTCCTCCTTGGATTTTTTCGGTGGCTCTACCTGTTCTCACTGCCCAGAGTGTTGGGAAGCTTCGCTCTGTGCTTCTACGCTGATAAGCGAAGGGATTTCCAGCAGAGAAAGCAGACTCTGGTACAGGTGACACCATCCTGCCCTGTGTCCAGCCTAGATCCGCAGCTTTCCAAACACCTATGCCTTCAGCACTGAAGCTTGAAGGAGACTCTTGTGCCTGCCATGGACCCAGCCATCAGAAAGCAATGAAGTTATGCAAAGCCAGCATGTTTGCTGCACAAGGCTCACGCCGGCATCACCAAAACACTTGCACGTGCCCCCCAGCCATGTAGGTTCCTTGGCTCGCTTCTTCATCAGTTTTCCATAGCTTGAAAAATAGAGGAATGGGCATCACAATGTTTCCTGAGTGAGGAGGTAAGAAGCATTAGAGATTACCACATAAACCGTTGATTTGGGAAGCAGCGCATATAGGTTCCCTTTGAGGGTTGTTCCAGCATGGTACCGTTGGTGTCTAACAAGGAATGAGCTCATGTTGCAGCGATCTCCTTAATAGGGCTTGTGAGTATCTATTTGCCTCCCAGAAGACTCACTGAGACATACTGGTCTTCCGTTAGGTTTATCTGAAATGGGTTTGATAGTTACCGGTGTTAGGGCACTGAGAAGCCCTGTGATCACACAATCCTTGTTTTTTCAGGACACCAAGATAAAATGTCAGGGGAAAAGTTAAAGACAGGTCCTAAGAAGGTCCCAGAGGATGAATTTCAGGTGAGCCAGGACTGGGACCTCATCACACTATGACTTTACATAGGGTCAAGTGGTTTGCAGTAGACGGCCAAATACTTCCGTCTGTATTTTCCAAACTGATCATTAATGTTGGATAATTTGTTGAAGGCATGGCTATCATGAGAAGCCAGGGATCTGACTTCCAGACAAACTGACTGCTCATTAATCATATTAACTAATGGGAGCTGAAAGTGCTCAACAATTGTGAAAATTCAAGCACAGGACTACTGTAGCTGTAAATAAGCCATTCCCTGCTTTTGATTATTCCTAATATTGTTGTCCTTTATTTCTCTTTATTTTCTTTCAGTTGCTCTAACTTTATAGAAAGAGTTTTGAAAACAAATGTTAACTGCTGTGATTCTTCAGATCTCATGATCATATATGTTACAGAAATGCTAAGAAAGAAATTAAAATATTCTGAAGTCTGTGATTTAAACTAAATGCTGCACTAGCCAAACACTGCAAGCCAGGAGTAGAAAGGGATGTGGAATAATTAAACTTCCAGCAGGCATTGCCAGTACCATGGAATGACTGAGGCAGGGATTTCATGGAGAATTTAGTAGGTGACAGCATCTATCCCTGATTGCCTCAATGCATCTGCATGAGGAGGATGAATTAAAACTGCAGGAGTGAAAGAGATGCTGGCTGGCTATCTTGAGGATGCCTGACATTTTCTGTTTTGTCCACTTGCATATGCACAAACGCAAATCTTGCACTCAATTTAAAAAAAAACAATCTAAGAAGCAAATTAAATGGTCACCACAAAGCTCAGGAATGAATCCCAGCCCCAGCGAGGGGGCAAGTAACAGCCCTCTCTGGCTTCAGAATCAGCAACATGAACAACCTTAAGTCAAGGACAGTGGGCTCATCACGGGGCAGCGGGAGGTTCTTTACAGCAGCATAAATAGATAAAAGCTTCTATTCAATAGCACAGGAATTGCCCAGGGCTGCTGGATAATGGTTCAGGCCTGCAACATTAATGGGGCTCCTTGTAAAGTTATACTTAGACAAACACTTTGCTGGATCGGGGCCCAACATTGATCATGCCTCCCTCCAAGCAAGCCAAACACAGTCTATTAGTTTGGCCTCTAGATTTACTATCTCGACGTTTTGTGGTGACTTACATCGCGGAGGCCTTACTCTTTTTTTCTGCCCTGAAAGGTAGAGAGATGCCTGGGCATTGGAAGCTCTCTGCAGCATGCTGAGGAGACGTAACCTTCTTACCACGATCCTGATTGCCTTGCCATGGGCTCTTCTCCTAACCTTGTGGCACCAGTACCCAACCACCCACTACCTCAGCCTGCTGAGAAGTAAGTGCAAGAACTCTGCTGTCAGTGTGCTAGTGGTTGTGATGATTGCTGGTGCCAACGCTTGGTAGATGATGCTCTTTCATGCGATGGGTCAAACAAAGCCAAGCTTGCCTGAGGGCCCGCTGAGGATTGGCCTACAACAGGCACACAAAATGTTCTCAAGAGCATGTTAAACTGCACCTTAGGCTGGCTTTGGGAAGAGGATGCTGATGTGCTGAGCACTGACTGCAGACTGATGTGTCCACAGCACTCCCTGGATAGGAGGCAGCCTGGCAGTGATTAGTTCTCTAACATCTTTCTTCTTCCTCTCCTTCCTTCCCTCCTTTTGTCCCAGAAGAGACAGATGAGAATGTAACATCTAAAGCTCTCTTCAATGGTACATCTGCACTGAGAGAAGAAGGCCTCCCGTCATGCATTCGGCAGCAGCAAAGCATAGGGGCAACGCCTAAAATCATCCAGAATTATGTGTACTCCAGGCCTCCCCCATGGTCAGATACCCTGCCAACCATCTTTGTTATCACCCCTACCTACACCCGGCCAGTACAAAAAGCTGAGCTGACCCGCCTGGCCAACACCTTCCTACACGTACAAAACCTGCACTGGGTGGTGGTGGAGGACTCGCCCCGGAGAACCAACCTAGTATCCAACCTGCTGGAGAAAGCAGGGCTCAACTTCACCCACCTCAACGTGGAGACACCCAAGAGCCTGAAGCTGGGGCTGTCCTGGATCCCATCCCATACCCCAAGGGGGACCCTACAGAGGAACCTGGGGCTGCACTGGCTGAGGGACAGCTTCAGCAACACTGCGCCACCGGAAGGGGTAGTGTATTTTGCTGATGATGATAACACCTACAGCCTGGAGCTCTTTGAAGAGGTAAGAGCCATAAAATTACATAGCACAGCAAAGCAGGCTACAGCTGCAAAGCCTCTTAAGGCCAGGTGCGCTTGCAAAGACCTCCAAGATAGGGCTACCACGTGGACTTTTAGTATCATCCGGGAGACAAGGGCTCTGACATGCTGCCTGGAGCTCTCCTTGCCCATCCTGCACCCAGTGGGAGCTGGATGTAGGGCAAATGCAATCCTATAGTTTTGCAAACTGAACTCTGAAGGGCTGAAAGAGCAAAGAGCACATCTGCCATGGTACAGGCTGCAAATTGGAATAGCCACTCACACACCACTGCATAAGCTAAAATGCCTTTTGCCAGGGACCAGAGGACATATATACTCCAGAATTTATACCTCTCCTCAGGGAGAGCTGACCTGATTTAAATAAGCACCAAAGACAAACTTCTGGCAAAGCATAAATCTGCACTGTTGTAGGGGTGTGATGGGCAGGGGAGGTTAGAAAAGTTGACTGACTTTCTAATCCACCTTTTCTCCTTGGCTGCCCTTCTGTACTCTGAGTTCCAGCCACAACAACAGGGCTGCACCTCTGGGATCACAGAAGCTTGCCCAGACTTCTGCTGGAAACCTGACTTTTGTGAGATGCCAAGTCTATTGAAAACTCGCAAAAATTTAGTAAACTCCCTTGTCACCAATTTAAGCCAAACCGCATTACACCACTTGAAATACAGAGTTATGCACCAGAACATATTTCCAGTTTTCAGAATTTATTTAGATCTCTGTTAAGCTCATCCTTTCTTACTTTATTCCAGGTCCTTTCTGACAATTTTGATAAAAGCCCACTCTTTTAGGCCATAGCCATGGATAGAAGAACAACGGGGTTGGGGAATTTGCAAAAAATGAGGACAAACACATGTCAGTCAGGGAGGGAGATTACTTGCATGAGGGTGAAGCTGGAGTGAGTGGAGTTGATAATATGGAGCTAGAGGCCTGGTAGAAGTTGTGTTTTGCATTTACAAAAATGGTAAAATTGTATGATAAAATTATAGAAGTTTAGATGAAGTCGGAAAACCAAAGGTTTTCCTTTTTCTGAGGGACCTAACGCAGGCACAGAAATGCAGTGAGTTTGGTGTTCAGGGAAGAACGTGCTACAACACGTAGCTTTGCAAAAGCTGCAGCTCTTCAGGCAGTAGCACAGGTGAACAAGAGCTTGTGTTGCCTGGAGCTACACGATCGTGTGGGAAGTCCATGGGGGAGAACAGGTGCCAAGGAAAGCAGAGGGCAGTGCACTAATGGGTCGGGACAGACGTTGCAGGGCTGAATTCTCACACCATGGTTTCCTTCTGGCACACAGATGCGCTACACAAGGAGGGTGTCGGTCTGGCCAGTGGCTTTCGTTGGGGGGTTGCGATATGAATCCCCGAAAGTGAGCCCAGCAGGAAAGGTGGTGGGCTGGAAAACCGTCTTTGACCCTAACCGTCCCTTTGCTATTGACATGGCTGGATTTGCTATCAGCATCAAGCTGATTTTGGAGAAGCCTCAGGCCAGTTTCAAGCTGGAGGGAGTTAAAGGAGGCTACCAGGAAACCAGTCTGCTCAAGGATCTGGTGACCATGGACGGTCTGGAGCCCAAAGCAGCCAACTGCACAAAGGTGAGTAGGACAAGAGACCTTGAAGGTACATTCTCCTCGCTGGGTCCTGGCTGCTTGTGCAGTCTCCTGCCATGTTCTTCCACCTTTCACTGTGCCTGCCCTGTGCTGGCACATGGCAGTGCCGAAGGATGCTGGGACAGACAGGCAGAGCCTGCCAAATTCTTCACAGATGCAAAGCTCAGAGAGCAGAGGAACAGCTAGTGCTGTGCATTCTGTGTTAATAAAGAGCCTCAGACATACAATCAGTGCCCAGATTGCTTCTCAAAAATCCAGGAGGACTGGCAGAGGATTGAGTCTGCAGCTTCTGTCCAGAATGATCCTTCCTCTTTGTCACTGTTTAATGCGCCTGTGAAGTCTCTCCCACGATCAACCCTTTTGAATCACATGCTTCAAACAGCTGTGAGACCCCAGATGCTGAGGTTCCCACCTGATGGATACGTTGTTTTTGGCTTTTCCAAGGCATCCAGAGCCTGAACTCTTTGTGATTCCCTCTAGGTATTGGTCTGGCACACAAGAACTGAGAGGCCCACTCTGGTTAATGAAGGCAAGCGTGGATTTACAGATCCCAGAGTAGAGGTATAAGCAGAGAGCCAGTTCCAGAATGTGAGTACCCTTGTCTTTGTCGGATTTGGCAAGGCAAATAATCTGTACCTGTTTCCTTATTTATGCTATTATTTCCTCAAAGACTGCATATATGATTGTCCCAGTAACTCCCTTACCATGCCACCCTTTGCACAAGAAGATCCTCATCTTTACCCACTTATGGTCTGCATTTCATACTTATTCAAGTCTCTTTGCCATCCACATGGAAGCTTTGCCTGCAGACAGACAGAAAGAAAAGTAGCAGAATAATCTCATGGTTTCAGTCAGTAATACGACAAGTCAAATTCCTTGCTCCCCTATTTCTGGGAGCTCCAAACTCTCTTTAGTGTGGCAATTGCCCTAAGTGTGTGGAAAGATATCACACTCCTGCAGATGAGCTTTTTCCCCAGCAGCATTGCCACCTCTGCAGTGCTCCATGCAGCACCTTCAGCTTTTATCCTGCATGAACAGCCATAGTGGGTGCAGTAGGGAAAACGCTGATGGGACACTTGGACCACCTTGAAACAGGAATCAGCAAAGCACAACCTGCACAGACTCTCACAGTGTTTGAGGGGCTTGGTACAAACATTACCAGAGCTAGGAATACATCTGCTGCTGAGGAAGAACAGTGAAGGCACTAGGAGTGCCTTTGTGGTCCACAAAGACAGGTTTAGCAGCACGATAGGAGATTATGGCAACCACCGCTGGTGAGGGCAGGAATGTGTCAGAAATCAGTGACATGTTCTTAGAAGCAGAGATTGATGAAGAACAGACTTCAGAGGAGCAATGACCTCCTCTGCAATCTGCCATACCCTCTGATCCCAAAGTTTGCCCTTGGGAGATTCATAGCCCCAAAGTCTCAAAAGAACAAAGGTATCCAATTTGGGAGTACCCAGTTCTTTCTGCAATAACTCATATCTGTGGGGGGATGCAGGATGCTGAATGATTTACTCCTGCTTTGGAAGATATTCCAGGGCTGCTTTCACTCCTGACCCCAATATACATCTCAGCTGAGCTCCACCAGTGGAAATAAACCGACAGCTTTAATACAGGCAGTCATGAGTACTTCAACTTTTGTGCTGATCTGCTGTGTGCATTACCAGTAGCTGCATACAGCATTTCCACACCATCTCATCTCTGAGTGACAGCCGTACAAAGAGCACAAAGCAATCCCAGTGCCTACACACCCAGCAGCAGATGGAAGGAACAGGAGTTCGTTGCCTAAAAATAGACACCTGGTGCCACCAGAGGGACCCTGGGGTAACCTACCTGGCCTCCTCTAAGGGACAAACTCTGTACCCTATCTGCCAGCTTTTCATTAATATCTCAGATATCCTAGCAACCCATAAATGACACTAGACACCTATGCTCAGGCAGCAGCACCTCTTTTAACCTGTGCTTCTGTGAAATCTACTAGCAGTAACGTACCCACCTACGCTGGGTCTGCAGCAAGCTAAAGCTATGATTGCCCAAACCCAGCTCAAAAGGACTCAGAATCCAGTTAAGTGGTCTGGAGGTACCATTTACTTTGTAAAGGACGAGCAGGCTTATAAAAATTCAGACAGATTAGACCTGCCTTGCCTGTTTGTCAGAGGAGACACTTGACTGCTCCACTACAGAGTGCAGATGTGACATTTTCATAGAAGTGCCATTTATGTATCAGTGCTTTTGTCCTCACCCTCTCTCCCAGGTCAAACACTCAGCCATCCTCCATGAGAAACGGCACACACCTCCTACAGATTCTCATGGGAATGGCTCTCCATGAGCCATTTGTTCTGGGAAAGTGAAGCAGCTAGTCTGAGAGATTGAGACACTGCCGCTCATTCACCAGCAGGACTTGCACCCTTATCTAGAGCCATCCTCTCTGGTGCTTTCAAGACACAGTGTCAGTTGGGCCAGCTCTGTAGGTTTTGACAGAGCTTTTTACTTGCACTAAAGGAAAATTTGACCACAGTTCCTTCTGCACCACTGTCTGCCATGTGGGGCAGCCCCTCTGACCTGTCAAGCGGGCAGGTGGCATCCACTCCAGGAGACACCTGCAAGGTAAATTGCTTAACTGGGCAGTCAAGCAAAATCCTTCGATTTTTCCCCCCTTGAGTTTTAAATTGAGAACTTTGCTGACAGCTAGGGTGTTCTGGAGGTCCTTACTATCAAGGCTGCTAAGCTTCAGGACATTGACAGACATGATCTAGATAAGCCAGAGCTGGGGAGGGGGAGGGGGAAGAGGTAAAATTGCTCCCCTGAGAAAGTTCTGTTCCTAGACACAAGAGGAAGAATATTTCTGTCTTTTCCCCCTGGCAATTACTCCTTGCAGATGATCAGATCAAGCCAGTGAAGTCCCAGACATCCCAGAGGCCCCTTTCTCCTCTAACATCTGCAGATGTGAGCCAGGCAGACATTGCTTGGTGTGAGATTTGGTGCCCTCTTAATCTCTACTTGGACCACTTGTTTGGCTGCTTCGCACGCTTGCCTGTTTGCTGGATTGCCACAGACACAGTGTTGAGGACCTGCTGATCCTGTGAACCTCGAAGATCAGGCTTCAATGGGCGCTGCATAAAGAGCAGGTTTTTTGACCCAGTTGGAGTCCACTCTCTTCCTCGCCTGCGCTCCTACCACCCTTAGCTGTGTCCAGCTGTGTCCAGGGGATAAAATTCTATGCGCCAAATCAGAGTAGCTCTGCCAAGGGGGAGCACTAAGACATGTCAGGGTTTTACTTTTCACAAGAGACAACAAGAAGAAGAAGAAGAGCTCAACATTTGAAAAAAGGAAAATGTTTTCCTTTTTGCACTAGAATTTCTTGTTTAGCTTTTTTTTGCTGCACTGAAAACCACTAGGCAGGATCTGAGACGTGCTGGGATTGAGGATTGGGAGTGAGAGTGTCAGCTGCTTCTTCAGCCTCTTCATGTGAAGAGGAGGAGCAGGAGGGGCAAAAAGGAGATCTCTGAGCCCATCTTCAGCTGAAGAAAGGCCTTTGCTGTGGACAAACTGTGGAAAATAGCCATACATCTGATCTCTGAGGAACACTATGGGGACCTGCAAGAGTGGGAAAGGGAATGTGGAGATGGGGAAGACCCTTGGGATTGCAAAAAGGATGTGCAACAAGGGGCCACAGAGCAAACAAAAGCTATTACAGCACACATCCATGCAGGCTGTACTGCAGCTCCCTCGAAACACAGGCTTTGGCTTCTTAGAGCAGAGGTTTATATTTTTCTTTGTTAAAGCCCTGAAAGCTATCAGTCAAGACTGATGTTTCAAAAAACACCTATTCTTATTGCTAACATATATTTCCAGGTATCTGAGAGAGAAGAGTTTGCTTATGTTAGCATAGGCTCCTGCTGCCTTGTGGTATTTGGAAACAGGGAAAAAAATCACCTGCATTTCACAGCTTCCAGACAGTTGAAAAGGATTCCTTAGATCTCATTCTCCTGATTTTTCTTAAAAAAATTATCAGAGAGGTTCAAATAATGATTGGGGCAGGGAGGTGAAATCCTTCAAAACCTTTTTTTAATTCATAAATAGAATCCCCCAGCTAGGACTCTGTAGTGCGGCTAGAACAAGCAGTTCTTCAGCCATATCTTAGCCCAAATCTGTGCATAGTGTGGTTGAGGA
>NW_009735521.1:1455-21517 GCF_000703405.1 Apaloderma vittatum | reverse complement strand
TCCCTTCCAATCCCCAACATTCTGTGATTCTCCTAGGATAAACAGCATTTGAATGCAGTACAGGAAACCCTACAGAGTAATCAGAGGGAATACTCCTTTTCAGGCAAACACACCATCCCCCTTGGCTTCTTTTGTAAGTGTCTGTGTGATGAGCAAGAGAAATTCCTGGAGCACAGCAGCTGCATATGCCCCAGGGGCTCAGCTGGATGCAGGTGATGGAGCTGCTTCGTACTGGGAACAGAAAGGAGTGGGCACCAGCTGTGTGGTCAAGCTACAGGCATCACAGCGCTTGCTGAGCCAACAAAAGCAGGGTCTAAAGCTCAGAGTAGCTGGCCTGTGTGTTTTATTGGATGGTGATAACAGGGGGAGTCTCCAAATCACACAGGGATATATCTGCCCCAACTGCAAGACACTGAAGCATTACTTGGGCAGATGCTGAAAACAGCTGGCAAGGGGGAACGCCCAGTGCAGAGCAAGAATGCTGCCCGCGGGACCAGCCTCACACCCCAGAGCAGACTGAGCCCTAGAACTGATTACAACGCTTCCTCGGAGTTTGCTGCACCACCTTATTCACTCCCGTGCAGCAGGAAAAGCTGCAGGTGCCAGGTTACAACAGATTTGTGCCAAGGATCACTTTTCCAGGCCTCTAGCAAGAAGCTCAGGATCCTTATCTGTCTTCTTTCAGAAGTCCCTCTTAGTACCACGTTTTAAGATCCAGGAGGCTGGAACGCTTCCAGTCAATACATGTGTGAGATTCAGCATGAAAATATGATCTATCATTTCTTTCTCTAACAGCTCTCTGTCAAGGAGATGGAAATAAAGCTAAGTTTGTGAATCCCAGCCCTAGAATATTTTTGCTAAACTGCTGCATGCATTCAGCCACCTGGTATCGGCTACTTAATCCTTTAAAAAGCAACATGTTAGTGGAACAGTCAGAATGAGCTAATTTTAGCTAAAAGGAGTAGCAGCAACAACAAAAGCTAGACTGCCAGCACGACACAGAATTGTTTCAAAGAGGAACGAGAGACAATCATGTAAGAAAAAGCAGTAACAAATTTGGGGAGAACAAACAGGAAATCAGCTTCCACAAAACCTCTGAAATTCAAAGTTAGAAAAATCACGTGCAAAGAACAGGTTTTAGAAGATGGGAGCAGATATGCTACAATATCACTACACAGCTTAAAAAGGGACAGATCCTTTCACTACCCCTCTCCCTGGAAGCTCTCTCCTGCTATACCAACAGCCCGGGAAAAAAGACAGGCGAGATATTCTTGTTTTAAAAAAGGCTCGTGAAAATCGTATCAGACTTACAGCTTGTCCATTTGCTTCATAAAGCGGGCATTTCTGTTTGATCTTGGCCAATTCCATATTTACTTGTTTGCTGACCACAGCCATGGGATTTCCTCCTAGAAAACATTTTGTAGAGTTAACAGAGCACTCTGGCAAAGTTCGTCTGCAAGCAAATAAAAATTCCACAGTTAAAGCTATTTCAAAGACTAAACACAGCGACTCCAGTGCAAAATGCATTCCGGTGAAGCGGTGTAACACTGTCAAATGTCTACTCTTCACAGCAATTCTTGCAACAAGGTTATGAAAAACAAACAAAAAACCAACAAACCCCCCTGCCCAGCACTTAAAAGCCAGTATACAAAGAGGGCTGATTATAAAAGCAGAGTCCTAGGGCGGCACTGGCAGCAACCTTAGTTCGAATCAGAGTTTATAGCTACAAACACACCCTCAAAACGTTTGTGTCTGAAAAGCTCAGGAAAGCTCCCATAGCTGCACAGGCACTTGGGGAGCTTTTGGAAGTGTGGTGACCGGAGGAAGGAACTCGAAGAACTTGGGCCCTAAAAATTTAGTGGAAGTGACATTAGTGAATACAACCTCAGAAGATGAACCACACACACCAACTGTACCTGGACGACATGTAACTGAACAGATTAGAAAATCTAGGAGATTCCATGCAGAAACATGAGAAAGGCAGAAAGCACCTACTTGAAATATTCAGAATCACCAAACACCCAAAGCCTCTCTGTAAGTACAGCAAAGTAAAGGAAAAGAATGGACACAAATGGGAAATGGCACAGAGGAGAGGCAACATAGAAATCGACTTTGGGAAAAGTCTGTCAGACTCAGCTTCCTCACGTTCTCCGACTCTGCAACCCAGTCAAACTCAACCCAAATAAGAGGCGCAAGTTCAGCCACCCCAATACCTTCCTGTCTTTCCAGAGGCGGCTGAACAAGCACAACACAGCTCTGAAGTAAGTCTAAGTAAGTTCATGTTTCGCGTTCAACAATCTACTAAAAATTCCAGTTCTTCCAGTTTCCTAACAAAACTAGAAAAGGTCCCGTAACTTCAGTCTTTCCATTTTCTGAACCACAAGCTCCCCCCCTTCAGTGGTGTTCCCTCCTCACACCCCTTCCAGATCCAGGAATACGAAGGATGCCCTTCACTACAGAAAACTTTCTTACTCCACAGCATGTCCTGCCTCATTCAAGGCAAAGGGGAGATTCTTTTGGAAGCACCCATAATGAATTAAATGTACAAACCTTGCAGTCTATCACTAGGCAACCCGAAATCTGTTTTACCAGGACTGAGCAACTTCAACGCTCTTCGTATGGCAACAGTTTCTGCATGCAACTTAAGAAAGACTAACCACCAGACAGACACCAAGGTTTGGCAGTTGGTACAACTCAGGTTTGTAGGTTTTAATATGTTATCATTTCACTGCATTACTGAAGGCATCCCACGCTAAGAACCTGCCCTTCTTAGCAGAGTAACCAGTATCAATAACCAATGCTGTCCCATAAACCAGCACTGAACAAGGAGAAATATGGCTTGTTTGCCATTATTTTTACAATTATTTTTGAAATCTCTTGGAGAAAGATCTTCTGGGGTTTAAATCCTGACTTTTTAAAGATTTCTCTGTAGAATGGCTCTGCTCTTCGTTCACGCTCCTCCTTTTTTCCCCCTCTGGGTAACTGAAAAACTATCTTCCATCTCTTTGGGGTCTCTCCCATCTTCTAACTTTGTCCTTTGTCTGCTCTTATTTACTTTGCTCTTCACCGCTCAACTAATCCCTTCACCACACTCCTGCTTCTCCACGTTCAAGTTCAGCTCATACTTTGGAAGATCCAAGGCAACAACTAAGAGAGTTACCGAGATGGACCCGAACTCAGGGTAAGGCAGCTCAGAATGACTTGCTCAGCCAGGAACTTAAAGGAAGAGACACGAGAGGAGAGTGTGCCAAGGAAAGAGCAAAGAATTCCACCAAGCACAAGCAAACTGGGAGAGAATGGATTCACAACAGCGCGATGACATGACAAGCACCTGGATGGCTTCAGTGACCCGTGTGAGCTGCGGTACCAGGTTTCAGCGTGGGCTGCTGTCTGCTCTGAGCATTTACCGATGAAAAATGCTAACAGCCAAGGAGGCTGAACTAGAACATCTACCTTTTAATAGCGAAAAGTACACTATTATTTCGGCTATGAAAGGAATAGCAAGGTTTCAGGTTTGTAACATCTTGACCCACAATTTTCCTCCTCACTCCTTTTTATCTTGAAAAACTTACCAAGTCCTGTTACTACCATTGCTCCTAGATCAGCAACATAGTTCCCTTTGCGAAAGGTAGCAACTCTTCCTCCTACTCGGTCCTTTTAAAAGCACAATACACATTAAATCTTCAGTAACATCTGGCAACACATCCCACTGACATACAACCAGTGAACTTCTACAGAACATGGTACAAGTATTCTCTTATCCAAAGGTTCAATAAATAGGATGTATGCTTCCCCAAGAGCCTCTGCAATCAAACACCTGGTCAATTAATTTGCCTCAGTTAAGGAATAAAATGTTTGAGGGATTTTTTTTTTAAAAAAAAAAAAAAAGAAAAAAAAAAAGAAAAGATTCCTAACCTGATTTGGACAGATTTAACTATGTCTAGAGTGGGATCTACCGTGATTCTAAAATCAGCCCTTCCTTGTCCATGGGTAGGTTGAGTTAGATTTCTTCCTCTCACAAAATCCAAGAGCTATCTATATAGGAAATGATTCAACTGGGCTTGAAAAAAGTTAATCTTAAGGTTATTCAACCCATCAGCCAATTATGCTGCTCTCCATGAAAAGCCAGCTATCAATCAAGAAGATAACCATGAATCTACAGCCCAGAAGCAGGAAAAAATATTTGATTTTCTTGGCATATACACTACTTAAGGACAATGTTTATTTTCCTACCACTTTAAATTCAGTAAGTGGGGAAAAAAAAGCCACTTTACTCTCAGTCTAGCTAGGAGGAAGATATCAGAGAAAAACATCAATTATATTCAGGCAAAGACTCCAAAGAGTCAGAAATTCATATAAAAATGTAAAGTTTGATTTTTATTAATTAAACTGGCAATTCAGAAGCACGTAAGCTAATAGTCTAAAAGTTACAGAAAAAGAATGGAATTCTTTTCTGAATAATCTGAATTACTGAAATCCTACTGTGGGAAAACACCAGACAGCCTTAAAAATAAAAAAACACACAGAAGAAGAGATGTGGCAGCCTAGATAAAAACCTCTGGAGAAACATTGTGTATTATTTTAAAATAGCCTCTTGCTAGACCTATGTAATCGTTATAACAAAGATCCACGTAACAAAACCCAGGTTATAGGATGGATCTCTTTCTTGCAGCTTCAAAGAACCCCAAAACCCAATGACCAAAACCCCAAAGCCCCAAGAGCCCCCTAAATGAGCTGGTTGTGCTCTCCTTCGCTCTAGCGCCAGGGAGCCCGTGAAGCACAGAGCCAGCAGCTCTCGCTCCCTGCCAGCAAGGGCAGGAGTAGCAAAATTAAGAGCCTCGAACATTATGCTAACAAAAAACTACAGCAGATTATTAATCTGTGCTAGAAAAGTGGCACAAGTAAATATACGAACAAAATGAAGTCAGGAAAACAAAAGATCAATTCCAATGTCACTGGTCAATGGATTTATTTATTTTAAATGACTATCAAGCTGGTCTCAGTTGATTAGATTATATAAAAAACCCCTTCAACTTAATAATAAAAAAGAAAAAAAGAAAAAGAAAAAAGGGAGATTCCACTAAGGGCTGGATACAATATTTATTACTGGAAGAACAATTAGCTAATTCGTGCATCACAAAGTGTAGCTTAATGTAACTTTAAAGCATCTGTTAAGGACACAGTAATAAACATGTAAAGAATTAATGTAGACTTAAAAAGTGCCACAAAAATATCCTGCCTGATGTTATATGGCAATTTCAAACAATGATTCTAGCTAACGGGTAAGTTCTTGAAATGGAATTCTGCTTTCCAGTGAAAAATCAGTTCCAAATTATGAAAGGACTAAGATAGCAGTCTGTTCCTGGGGCAAGCGAACGACACTGGCACCTGACTGCAGAGTCGGGTTAACCCAGGAAAGCGTTAACAGATATTTTTTTTGAAGGGCCGAATCAGCAGGAGCACTGCAGCCCGGCTGCCTCTCAGCAGGAGGACACGAGGACGAGGAAGCTCACCCAGCCCGGGCATGGGGCTGCGACCCCTGGCCTGGGGCCAGACCTGACCGCGGGCACTGGCTCAGTGTCGGTGCAGCAGTAGAACAGTGCAGAAAGTTCATACCCTGGCTTCCAGAACAGTGACGTCCATTCCAAAACTCTGCAACTGGCGAGCTGCTGCCAACCCAGAGACTCCAGAGCCAATAATGATCACCTTTCCAGTCTTCTTGGCTAAAGAAAGGGAAAAACAAGCTACAGGCTGTGTGTGTGTCACTGCATCGTCAGCGGGCACATTAAAGTTGAGTTTAAGAGACATCAAGAACAAAAAACGGCTTCCTTCTAACCGCTAGTTCTGACAAAACAAACTCTTTCAAAAAGCAAATAGCCACAAAAAGAAGTAACTGAAGTAATTATGTACATAATACAGCAGCAGTAAAACACTTTACAATTATTTTTTTTTAATGAGACAGGTACACCGGTAGTGCCTCTGTGACTAGGAAGAGAACAGGAAAAATACTTGTGAAGGAGAATCATTTGAACAAGAAACTGATTTGATTTCTTTCTGCCCCAGAAGAATAAAACCTAGAAAGGACAGGTTTAGCACTTGCAAAATCCAAGCATGTTACAAGCATATGTAACACATGTAAATATAGCACTGCTCTTCTGTCTGTTGCTACTCCAACGAGGAACAAAGAGAACTCATTAAACTGTGACCTACGGAAGATCTGCAAGTATTTTCCCCTCTCAAAGTTACACATGTGGCTTCTCCATACCAAAATTAAAAGTATTAACATCTACCACCAGAGAGCTTTCCAGTTTCTTTTTATTTTCTCAGCACCAGAATCCTGAAAGCAAAAGCACTCAAAAATTTGTCCGAAGAAATCATAAAACAACAAATCAACACTCCAACTAGAAAAAAAACCTTCAATTTTCCTACTTGGAAGGGGCTTCACTCGTTTGTAGATGCCAAAGTTGATTAGACCATGGCGCTCCAGATAGCTGTGCACTCTGTGAACGAGCACTGTATCACCTAAAAAATGAAAATGGTTTCAATTATTCACAGCAGCACCACAGACTGAACACATTCTGCACCCCCAGCTGCCTTACTGAAGAACCCATCTTCTCGAAGACAGCTGAAGGTAAGTTTTCTGGAGACCCCAAGCCGTTCTGCAGCTCTGCACGCCCCCGGCCGGGCTGTGCAGGGCATTCTATCTACCCAGGGGGAACAACACCTGCTCTGGAACCGACCGCAGGGATCCAGGCAGCTTTACAGAGAACTGTAAAGTGATTAAGCCAACCCACTACCGGAGCACGGAAATCTCATTTTACTGTTTACAAACACAGTAACTCACTACTTTGCAATACTTGACAGTGTATCTGCATTTATTTGAGCATTATTTTCTTCTTTAATTTTTTTTTTCTTTATGGCTCCCATCCACCCGCTTCCAGTTTATGAGGATATTTTTCGAGAAGGGCAGGATGGCCTAGGTCAGCAAGAAGTAACTTCTCCCTCTTTCATTGCTTTCTGTCATCATGGCCAATCTGTTCAAGTCTTAAGCAACTTTTTATTGCCTCCTAAAAAGCTTACGATTAAGAAAATCTCAGGGCTGCAAACCACCACGTAGCAAACCTTGAACTGCATGCAAACTCACTCCCAGGACACTTCTTTAGCAACCCAACCTTTCACTTGATTTTTTGAATACTCTAGGGATATACTTCTGCACCAGCCAAAACTGAAACCCGAGGATGCTGCAATATCCCACCGTGTTCAGGAGGCCTTACGGGGCTCCACTAACAAAAGGACACATGTGAAGCACCCTCTTGATTCTGAGCAGCTTTTCCCCAACCAAAACTGATAAAGAATAGCAATGATCCGCACAGCAACGGTTTGGGCAGTAGAAGACTTGACTTACTATTATAAGGAGCTTCTAATTGTTGGATAGTTGCCTCAAATGTCAGCTGGATCTTTGGGTTATCCAACCAGAGCTGCAGCTGCATTTAAACAAACAACAAGACACATTATACGAAGCGGAGCAACGAGGGGTTTTCCACATAGGCGCTTGTTGCCAAACACTCAGGAGATGATGAACTCAAACAAGTTCAGCTTCGGCAGCGCTACTCAAGCTGAACGTCACCTCCCCGTGTCCTTCGAGGTGCACGGCAGCCCACTGCAACCTCCTGCACCACCACTTCAAACGCGTGGAGATGCACCAAGCTCCCAATCTCCCGACCACCCACCCGAGTGAACACACACGGAACGAACAAAAGCGACCACCCGGAAAACGCAGAACACTGAGGTGCGTGGGGTTTTAATCAGGCATGCGTCATCAGCCAGCATGGGACTCTGGCATCAGATTTCACTTTATTTTTATAATAGTCACACAAGTACTTGTCATCTGAAGTTTATTTATCTCTAATCCATTTATTTATATCTAACCCACCCTCACTGATCTAAGACACCACCACAGACTACACCGGCCACGTCTGCACGAGAAAGAACACGCAGAGGACAGTTACAGTTTGAAAACCAAGCAGGAAGATCTACCTGTGAAACATTAATTATGTCACTTCATGCCGAAAGAAAAGCAGAGAATACAGAAACACAGCTGTGTTGCCCTCGTGGCGTGGATGGCAACAGTTAATACACAAGTTTTACTCTGTCGTGCCGAGGTGTAGATCCTACACAGCACCTCCACACCACTTACGTTCCAGAACTAGTCATTTAGCTGGGAAGTTCCTGACACCTGCACTACCAAACTTCACAGCTCCAGACACCAAATTAAAGCAGAAATTATAGAAGTGTAATGAAAAGGAAATATTAAAAAAGAATTTCCACGTAATTTGGGAAGCCACTTGAGGCAAACTTCATCTGTAGTGCTGCACTTTCTTCTACTCCTTTTCCAAGTAATTTTTACCAATGTTCTTTCTGACCATTTCTGAGCGTGGAACCATCCATTTTGGACTACTACAAACCGCAGTGCTAAGATTCCATTCCCAGCTTCAAGAGTGCAAAGCCCACAATCCATATTTTTTATATATAATTTTCTATACACTATATATAAAATTACTTACATTATTCACATTAATTTACTTGAAAAATAATCTATATTATCATCCAGTTACTCACAAGTCTTAGTCTTTTGTAGTCTCCATTTTACTACCTAAAAGAATTTGGTATGTGCAGCAAACGATTATTTTTTTTTAGGAATTCTGATTTTTAGACCCTCTACAAATACGCAGAACAGTGTAGGCATTAGAAGATTTTAAAGGCATCAGGCCACAGCTGCCCTGCACTGCCCCACCAGATCACTGATCCTACACTCTGCTTTGTAAATTTTCTCAATCTGCTTTAACCAACAGCAACTTAGCAAGAGCTTTTACTGTCTGGGTTTGTTTGGATTGTTTTGTTGGGGTTTTTTGAGGGAGGAGAGGATTCACGCAGATCATGGGAAGTGGATCTCCTCCGCTCACCCTGAGTCTTTTGAAGAAGTCGAGTGGACTGTAAATGACGACTTCCAAAAACCTTCCAAAATACGGTTTTGCTTCCCAGTCATTCATTCAATTCTTGATGCTATTTGTAACCAGGCAAATTGGAAATATCAGAGTTACGAGTCCAACTTCCCCACCCTCTGGGAACTCCGGGTGTTTAGAATCACAGAATCACCTTCAGGATTTCTAACTGCCCTGGAGCTGTGCCAGCTGTGCAGGCACGCCGCACGCCGCAGGGCACAGCTCGCCCACCGCCAGTTCCTCCCCCTGTTTGCTGTTCTGTGCCCTCTGCCAGCCCGACTGGGGGAGCCTCTCTCAAGTCTTCCCTGGAAAAGGATTCCTGCTCAGGAACTTCCCTCTCCAGCAAAAAAGGCCCAACAATGTAGTTTTTCTACAGACATTTATTAGTTTCAGTGAAAGGCTTTTTTTCTGCTTCTAACGTTGTTTGTGAAAGGATTACTCAGGATACCTTCTGAGCAACCTGTTTTTCAAATGTTTTGGCTTGCCTTGGTCTGTTTTTACGTGACATTCTAAAGGTTACAACTTAGGTTAAAGGGAGATTTCACAGGAATAGCAAAAGTCACGGTCTTAACATAAATTCTGAACACCTTCTTTAAGTCACTGAGCATCGGGTGCTACCTCGGTTATACACTGTGACTTACCTCGATCATCTTAAGTCTGTGGGGAAAAAAATGAATAGCACAAAGTGTTTTCTCTCTAAACTATGGTAACAAAGCAATTCTCAATTTTTTTTTTCTTTTCCTAGTGTTAAGTTTTCTAACGTGACTTAAGTTGTCTCAAACACTCTTTTCTTAAGTACAGGAGAAAACCATGAACCCTGCATGTGTGCTGTGGAAACTAAACCCATTGTCACTATTTAAAAGCACCACCTGCAAAACATGATAGTACTGGGTAAGTTTTACCATGATTTCAACTTCAGGCATGCTTCTTTGAACTCGAGTGAGTGAACTGCCCAAGGCATTATTTTACTGTTGCCTTTCCTTTCTATATTTTAAGTCCATGGAAGTTTTGAACTGGATAGAAAGGCTACAAACATTCAGAAGTAGAGTTTCAGTTCTTAAACGTTAAGAGTTTCTTTTACGAAATCAAAGATGTCAGAGTAACAGCTCTGTTGTGGGAATATGGCTTGGCCTCTCAGTATTGCAGCAAACGAATGCCCAGCAAAATAAAAAAAAAGCCGAGGTTTACCTTATTCCAAGCAACAACAGCTTCGTTTGAATACTATTTTTAAGTATTCTACAGAGACTTCTTTAAGCTGAGACCAAGTAATAGAACATTCACACCACCTTTCTGCTTGTTTACTTTCTAAAAGCTGTATCTGCCGAATCATGCAGTTTTGGTGGTTCTTATAACCCTGTTTCGGATGTTGTAAACATATTACAGATTCTTCACACTGCCTCTGTTGAGATCCGGATAACACATTCCTTAGCAACTCAGAGCATGACAGGATGTCAGAAGTGAAACCCTGCTGTCTGAAAAAAATGAAAATCTACTAACTGCTAGATACGGTAACTGTCAAAACATCTTTGGAAGGCAGACACGTTCTATCTTTTTTCATCAATACTTTTACAATAAACTTACGGTGCGGTTCCTGATGTACAGAAACACCTTCTGGGTCTGCTGTGGCCCACTGATTATATCAGGGAAGCAGGCAGCTTCTTGAGATGTCATACGGTCATGTGGCAGTCTACTCTGGAAAGCTGCACCCTCCACACCTACAACAGAAAGACAAGTTGTCTACAGGCACTGCAAAAGCAGCTGCTAAATAAGGAGCTTACACAACCCATCCCAGCCAGTGCATCGAGCCACCAGAGGGTACTGTGGCTGATTTCAGGGCATGCTTTCATTTAGCCCTTTTACTTACTTCTGCAAGACACGCAGGTTCCCAGGGCAACAATTCTTTGAATGACAGGTATCATTACCTAGCATTAATGAGAAAGCTATACTACGGCGCAGGGAGGGGGACAAAAGCACCCCAAACACCTGAAAGGGGGGCAGGGGTACGCAGCAATAATATTATGTTATATATCTGTAACATGTAACTGCTTTAGATGCCATTCTTCGTTTGCATGGTTTCCAGTTTCTGCCAGAACACAAAAACCATTTTGCAGCCCGTTCAAAGCCCAACGATCTATGCCAGGCAAGCACAACGCCCACAGCCTCTCGCCTGCTTTTCAAGGTTTCCCTTGCGCTGAACTCCTCAGGCTAGAGGAACCCATCTTCACAACTCCTCTTGCACATTCTCTGTAGTCACAACAGGCAGGGCAATGAAATACAGCCCTACTGCTGCTTTTGCTGTGTCCCCAAGCGCTGCCTACAATCAACAACGACAGATTTCCAGTTTCTCCTTTTAACCACTCCACAGGTAGAAGACCACCGCTGAGCACGTGCAGGAGGCATTTTCTCCATGGCCAGACTTCATTCATAAAGGCACCTGCGCTGCCAGCCAGCCACACACCGGCAACGCAGTAACAGCAGTTATGTCCCCTACACTCCTCAGTCTCACTTGGATGTTACACCACATATACAGTAACTAACCAAGACACAGCTGCATAAAGTGCTAGAGCACAAGGAGAGTGCAGCAAGCAGATCTTGCAGGCACAGCAAGCAAAAAGATGTGAAATATAGCAAGAACAATCTACATCTTTTATGTCCTAGGAAGATCAGGACAGACAGAGGAGCGGACATTCAATCTGGACAGGTAGAAGCCAATGCATCCAAAAGGAGGGGAAAAACCCCACAAGTAACGCAGGACGATCAAGATCATTTGCTGAAACTGGAATAATTTTCAAAGAAAAGATAAGCTTGCAGTGTGTTACACTAACCAAGACAACTTTTTGAAAGTTTGAAGTTCATGCGCAGAGGTACACGTCACTTGGCTGGGGAGTGGAATTCTCTTCTTTAATTCTGGTGCAATCACACACACTTTTAACTTCCAAGAATTTTTACATCTCAAAGACGAAGCAAAAAAAAAAAAAAATCAGCAAGGAAACGGCTGTGAAGCTAAACAAATTCATTCACAACAAAAGATTAGAAGATCTAACTGTCTGCTGACTCAAGGTAAAGCAAACTGTCTAGAATCGTTTACAGAAATTTTACCACAAGAGCAAAGCAGTAACAGAGGCTACAGAGCACTGCAAGAATCTAAAATGAAACCAACAGGAAAAGTCAACACGTCCACAATGCTTCTTGCCACTAACATTTGGCTACGGAATAGAAACCTGTAGCTCTGCTAGAACATCCGCTTCTCCTGTAACAACCATCCCCTGGCCCTTCTGCCGCCCTTCAGTCCAACGCTCGACCAGCAGTGCAAACACCTACAAACGAACGCACCTGCTAAAATACAAACTGTGCAACTGCACGTGTAACCCGAACCAAAGTTACAACTCTCCGGTACTTGACTGCTGTTAACCAGATCATCAGGGGTTGGGAAAAGCTCAGCAGCACAGCTCTGAGAACGGCCAGCTGAAGATTTGAAACGCTGAACCAAACTTCCACTTACTTCTGCTAGAACTAGCACGCCTCCTCCGGATATTGGCTAAAAAGCGTTGGCTGTGGCACAGCGATACGCTACCAGGAAGCTCTTGGTCACATGGATTTAAGGCAACTCGCCAGTTTCTTGAAAAGCTTTTTGATCCATTTAAAACAAGAAGCCAGAGAAAGTGCCTTGAAAAGAACTCCAAGGTGGAGATTTTTGTTGTTAAAACTAAAATGTTGGGGTATCTCCAGATGAGCACTGGTACATGGAAAAAAAAAACCCCTGAACTTAGAAAAAGCCCAACTGTTATTAGCAAAGATACTGTTTTACGTGGTCCAGCCACCAGAAGATCTTAGAGGAATTAAATGTCCTTGAATTTACCTCTGCAACTACGCAGCTCAAAGCAAAATCTCTTCCAGGTTGATTAAATCACCAGCAGCCCACACCCTTACTGCTTCTGCTTTGTGGAAGGGAAGGGCCAAGCCCCAGCTCAGAGCTCCACGTGCCTTCCTTGGGCAGGCAACTCCGCAGGGACTGCAGGAAGGGCTCTGCCCAGAGCGGCCCCTTGTCTCCTCACACCCACTGCACACACACTCGCCACTGCGCGGCGTCCAACACCAGCAGCTAACGCGATAAAGCATGTACTGTCTTCCTCCCCACAGAAGAAATGTTGAGGGATGCTGTTCATTTAAAGACTTCCCGAAATACCTGCAGATGAAAAACACTCTGAAGGACAGTTATTTGGCTGCTGAATCGGATAACTGCTATGGCATACACTCAGCATATACATAAAATGCAAAAATATACAGAATTTCCAAACAGCCAATACTTGCCTAAGAAAAAAAGCAGGCATCCTTAAGCCCCATATCTACAGAAATTCTCTGCAAGTAGTAAGACCCAAAACATAACTATGCTCATTTACTCAGAACAGCAAGAATGTGCTCTCAGGTGAATATCCTCAAGTTACGTATTTCGTTCAAAAAGAGCAACTTGGAGGTACAGAACAGATTCTGGAGCCTTCAACTCCTTTGCTTAACCCTCTAATTCTCAATCCCTGAGTGAGAGCGGAAGCGGCAGAGCTGGAGGAAGATTTTCAGTAGCAGCACTCCAAGTACTTAAGAGTAGACACCACCTCTATGAAACAAGCAGCAAGAGCACACAGCTAGCACGAGGACTTCGGTCCGATGGCGAATGCAATTCACAGTCCAGTGTGCTGCCAGCAGAGGAATCTCCTGGGCTAACCACTGTCACACAGCTCAGACACAAACCCTTTCAAAAGAAAAAAAAACAAAAACAAAGGAGCAAAACCAGACTCCTTCAGCAAATTAGAAAAAAGGTCTACTGTGCTGAAGCCCAGGATTTCTGTGTCATTCTAGGTGGTAAAAACTGACTAGAAGAAATATCTTTCTGCACATTTGGGCTCCTCTGAAGATGGAGAGGAGCGGAGGGATGAGAGATCGGCCTGAGGTATTTCAACGTAAGTCAGCGTCCTTTTCCGCAGGTGGTACAGACCTCAGCTGAAAACACCTCTCACTTTTTTAACAGGTGGGTACACAACTCCTGCATCTCCTTCTAAAGGTCTGGACAACCACACCCATGCGCACTTGCAAGCATCAATCCCTAACTTGGCGGCTCTTGCTACTAAGTGGCAAGCATCAAACGCCACCCTCACCTGATGCTTGGCCGTCTCCATACCCTCCAGAATTGTCGTCTTGAAGTCCTCCTGCTTGCCCTGTGGAAGGAAAGAGGAGAACTCAGGGACCTTACTCCATAAGTTAAACCATACTGGACATAAAGGCCCGGCAGTTGGCGTTTTAGGTATTAAATTTCACCAACTAACTAAACCCATTTTCTGAGAATCCCATCTTCTGGAACCTAGGTTCAGGGCACCAAACTGTGGCCTTCTGAAGTGTAAACCGTGTTACTGGAACGCTTTACAGCAGGCTTTATGGGAAATAAAGAAGCACACAACACGTAGTATTCCCGGTGGCCAAATACTTATGATCAACTTCATTAACTGCTCAGATTTGAATAATAAGATTACATTTCTTACTGCCAAGATCTGGTGGATGGATACCATCAGGTTCTACGGATCTCAAACCAGCAGACTTCCAAAATCTTGTCCCTGGTACTCCTGAGTCTCCCCACAAGCAATGGCATAGTCTGAATCATTCTGAAGAGTCTCTTCAAGAGAGCCTGTTCTTTTGTTTTGCCACAAACCCTTCCTTGAAGCTTGATGACAGAACTTTTTTTGAAAGGCTCAGATCACTTATTTTGGCTTCCTCGTGTTCCCGACAGACCAGCAACGTTCTAACATGCTAACACCACGTTTGTATCCAAGCACACGTCAATGCCACTGATCAGCAACGTGATCAACACCCAGCACGGAAAGATGTCGGTCTTTCTATGTAGCAAGAGCTGGAAACACGAGGCAAGGCAAAGCACTCATCTAGAAGACCTGAGGAAGTCTCAAAACGACCTAAGCCAGCATGCACGTCCTGAGCGGCAGCCCCGGCAGGATGACAACACAGCCAGGAGCCGAGCATTTCCAGCACAGAGCTGCGGTGTCTGCAGGAGCAGAGCTACTCCAGGTGCCCCTGCACACTGCTGACCTTCACAGCAGACGCCAGCTCCGAGTTTAGCTCGTCAGCTATAGTCTTCCCCAGCCAGATGTTTGCCTGAAGTCTCGTCTCCAGCTCGGTTGGCTGGTCCTCTGCCCAGGCTCCTTCAAATCCAGTGATCCAGTAGTCGACAAAGTGGGTGATGACTAAAATCCAAACAAAACGCCACCGAAACAAACTGCTGAGGGCAAGGTAGGACATGGAACTTCCTAGAGCACAACTGTTCAAGGTGTCACCTCCAACCAGGTGAAAGTAAGGTCTGACGTGAGGCTGAACACAAGACTCTTAAGGTTACTCTCCAGAGTTTGGAATCGGGGGGACAATTTTCCGGGAACTTAATGTGAGGCTCTTAAGGGATACATTAACTTAAAAGAATCGAATTTGAACTACAAATTTAAGCACTAAAGCCAGACACAAAAAGTAAAAGAAATGTTTTCATACTTCAAGAATCTGGATGAACATCTGAAAGGTTGTAACATTACACATCTACATGTAAAATAAAATAGGAACCAAAACAATAAAGCCATTTGCACTCAGCTACAGCAGAGAAGCAACAGTACTTTTATATATTCAGTCTACCAGAAGGGAAGTTCAAAAACTCAGAAGAGAGACCATGACAAAGAATTCTATTTTGACAAGCCTTGGAAATCCCCGAGCTGGGATTCAATGAACTACTGTATCTGAAATAGCATGAGAAAATTCCTCCCTCCACCTACGCTGCAAATACTGTATTTTGCTGGGAACATTACAAGACCTGCTTCCATTCTGGAAGAGACTAACACAACTCGCATATTAATATGTACATGCCAGCACGGGCTGTGAATTTGCAGGAAGAGTTCCACTTGTGCCTTCTGTAAGTTAAGAAATGGAAAAGATGCTGCCATTACCCTGAACTAGCACTGACAAAGAGCAGAGGGGACAAAATTGCTCTCTGTTTATTTACAAAATCAAATTAATATTTTCCTCTTCTATTAATAAGCAGCTGAACTGTTCTCAACGTTAGGTCAAAACAAAGCATCATTATTATTGCTTGCTCCGACACAGTTCTAAAGGCTTCCCATTCTGAGCACAGCAGTGCGGAAGCGAGGCTCGCCAGTGCAGACTGCCTCTCCTCCCCGGCAAGAAAGTCGTGGTCCAGCTGCATCGGAGAGAGCAACAAGCAAACTGCTCATCCACGTTAACAGCACGTTATCGCAGCTGAACACAACAGCTGCAAGAGCAAAATCTTCTGAAACTTTCAAGGCAACAGAATCATGGACCATGGGCTGAACAACAATCAGGAAGATCTACAGAGGAGTCCTCTCCATACAATCATCCGCTGTCTTCAGTAAAGACGAGCGGCACACGATTACCACTGAGTACTGAATTCCATTGGGAAAACAGACAAGACAGATGAAAGACAGAGAGAGCACCACTAAGTCTGACTGTTTGACATTAATCTGGATCATATTCAGTCTCACACTTTCTTGGAAAGTAGCAGCTAGAAAGATAAGGCTGTGGCACCACAAAGCAAGAACAGTGACAAAACTAAAGACTCCAGGAGCTGATAAAGAAAGTCTTCAGAAAGCTATAAAAATGAAAATCCAATTTGGTAAGGGCAAACAAGAGAGATCCTTAGAGGAGAAAAATCGAAAGAAGCAAGCTCCTTAATTTCCAAAGTGATACTGGCAGACAAGAACACAAATGTCATTCAGTACTGGGAAGTAAGTTTGGAGGCTTTTTGCTCTCAGTCAACATTTCTTGAGTAAAAAAGAGGAGAGACACTTGAATCTTATCTTAATAATGAAACACTGTTACGCCTTTTAAAACTGCTCAGCCAGAACATGCAGTAAATCTTGCAAACACAGACTGCAGCACTGCACACAGCCAAAACATCTGGAATTGCCCACAGCCGAACACGTGAGCCCAGGCCACCCCCAGGCGGCCAGCGCTTCGCCGGGACCTCCAGTGGCATCGCTGGAACCCAGCCGGGAGGACAGACCAAGGAAGCGCCAGCGACTCCCGCTCTTCGACTTGTAAGTTTGCACAGTTGGGCCTCTCAACACAAAAGGCCATAACCTACACCATGACAGCTCTACACCTCTACCACATTAACTCTGGTTTTGTGGGCTTTAAACACACCGGTATTACGGTCTGCAATTAAAATGAACGGTAATACACAAGCTAACTTTCTGTATTTTGTGAAATCTTCAATAGGTGATCCTGCTCTAGTATTACTGTCCTATTTAGTATTTCTTACTGAGCAAGTATTTTTGCTTCAAATGAGTGACAGGAAGGGAAAAACCTCAATTACAAACACTGCTGCTGTATGCAGCAGACTCCTTGCCTCTTCCTGCTAACAGCTGTTTGAATCGGAACTTCGAACAGACTTTAACAGCCAGCGCAACGTGACCCGATTCTCTTGACGCCCACAGATCCACCAGTTTCGAAAGCCTTTAAAAATACAGCAAGACTAGCTACGGAATGACAACTGAAAACTTGTCATCTCCCTCCCTCTTTGTTTCATGCATATCACAGGACTTCTAGGAATGGAAAAAGAATATGATGACCTGAAATCTACTTATTTCTAGGCAACCAGACATGGCCTGTTTTAAAATTGGCTGTGTTGAGATGGCTAAACACAGAATAACTGCTTAACAGACTGCTACGTGTCTAGAATAGCACGAGTCTGTCACTGCCCATGTTCCACATTTCTTCATTCACAGGATAAAACACTGTACTTCACTGAGTATGCCCCAAACTGATTTCCATAATGATTTTTAGAGGCAGAAAATGGCACCTGAAAAATATCAAAAGTGTATTAATATCAGGTCTGAAGGATTAAACCCAAAGCCTAAGTTAAGTTAAATAGTAGATTTACAATATTTGCTTAATTACATCTATTAAAATTCCATTTTTATAGATGAGCTACAACCAGGTGTGGGCAGGATTTTTATCATTGCAAATATTTCAGTCAAGTGTGTGAGCTTCAGTATTCCTGTACCAAGCCAGAAGCCAAGAGCTGCAAATGAGGAAAGATTACAGGGACAAATCCCAAGTGCTAAAACACAACTGCAGCTTTTAATGTATTTTCTGAAACTGAAGGTAAGCATCCACAAACTTACATTGGTCTTAAGCATCAGCCAAAAATCACCCACTTGAGAGCAGCAGAACTGACGTCTGAGTTATTCACACCAGTGACGAACCAGCAGAAATCCAGCTACTAGATTTCAGCTACCGTCTAAAACCACCTCAGGAAATCCAACAGCCAACCTTTGCAAAAGCAGGATTCTGTAGAGAGCGGAGCAGAACCCAACACTGGGCCTAACTAACGGTGGTAGCTGTAAACACAACAGAGGTAAAGAACGGGCAGGCTACTGCTAAGCCATCAACTTCAAAAGCTGCTTCCTCAACAGGAGAGACCAAAAAAAACCTTTCCACTGAAAAGTGAAGCTTCGCAGCTCTGTCAAGGGTAATAAGGAAAGTAATGCAGTTCAAGTGAGGTTAGAGTCATAGTTTAAAGCCACAGGAATCACCATAGATTAAATCTGTCCTCCTGCAGAGCAACTGCCCCGTAAATCTAACCTCTGATCTCTCAGAGGAGTAAGCAAATGTTGGGACACAAGCAGGCGTGGCAGCAAGGTGCCGGAGAGGCTACTCGGGCCAATAAGCTGCCACAGACAAGTCAGCAGGGATCATGAGAATCTAGTAGGAGAGGTCTGGCTTAGTTTGGAATTAGATCACGCATATGCCCATCAGGCTGCTCTTCTGTGTTTTTCCCCTCCTTCCACATATGGGGCCAGCAAAAAAAAAAACAACCAACAAACAACACTGTAGAAAAACCATTTAAAACCAGATCAAACGCAGACACAGGACTCACGTTGCTGCACCTCACCCCACTTAATTTCTGTCAATAAAACAGGTAAGTAGTGTCAGAGAAGGTCTCCCTTTACTCACCAGATGGCTCCTCTGGCTCGCTTTCATTCTCTTCTTCTGCAGGAGCTGGTGGAGGTGGTGGCGGTAGCTTTTTCTCTTTCTCAGCTTTAGCATTTCTCTCTTCTTCAGAGTAATACTCATCTTCTGACAGGTTTGCGAGACTCTCATCCATCTCCCTATACTCCACCTGTAAAAAGCACAGCAGAGGATGAACAGGCTGAAGGTGTCTGTAAGTCTCACTACTAAAACTAACATCGCCAGCAACAAACTTGCTTACAGCTCGGAGAAAAGGCCTATGCTACCCTGTCCGGGCTTATTACAGCTACTGCGTTACAAAGTCATCACCAGCTCAAAAAGTTCCATGGGTTTTTACTTCCCCTAAGAAAAAAAAAGGCATTCAGCACCCAACTGTCAAATAATAGGAATTTTCTGGGCAGACCAAGCCTAGTTTATGTGTTTGTTATACCATCATTTAACCTCCCTAGTTCTCTTCCCTTCCTTCACCTCCCTGTCAAACTTGGGAATAACCAATTGCCTCTGTGCCCAACATGGATGATCCAGCTTGAATCCACCTGGGCACATGGCTGACCAGAACTGTACACCAGATTTCCTGAGGGAATCCCACCCATGTCCTGTACAGAGACACAACTCACACAGATACTCTCCCGTTTACTGGAAATCTTCTTGCCCTGGTACAGAGAATCATTCCTGTCTCCCCTCCAGGATGGTTACGCTAGTTGCTCAACACAAGACAGAACAACAACAACAAAAAAGAATAATCTTTACTGCAATATATGTTTTGTTCCACTCTCCAGTAAAATTAAATAATGTTAGCAGCTAAAAAAATCATAGAATCACAGACTGGCCTAGGCTGGAAGGGACCTTAGAGATCATCTAGTCCGACCTCCCTGTCATGGGCAGGGACACCTCTCAACTAGATCAGGCTCCTCAAGGCTCCGTCCAACCTGGCCTTGAACACCTCCAGGGAGGGGGCAGCCACAACGTCTCTGGGCAATTTATTCCAAAGTCTTGCCACCCTCGTATTG
>NW_009735521.1:0-1187 GCF_000703405.1 Apaloderma vittatum | reverse complement strand
CCCTCTTATGGTGGGGGCACCAGAACTGGACGCAGTATTCAAGGTGGGGTCTCACCAGAGCAGAGCAAAGGGGGAGAATCCCCTCTCTTGACCTGCTGACCACGCTTCTCTTGATCCATCCCAGGATGCGGTTGCCCTTCTGGGCTGCAGGAGCGCCCTGCCGGCTCATGTTGAGCTTCTCGTCTATCAACACCCCCAAATCGTTCTCTTCAGGGCTACTCTCCCTTTGAAATAACCTAGAAGGAATGCATCTCACACTGTTTAATACTTTTTTTCCCATGAATTTCTCTACCTAATGGAAAGGAAAAAGCACTTCTCAAAGTGTGCAGCCATGGGAAAAATAAAAAGAAAGCAGTGTACCTCCAACATCCTACAGGTCAGCTCCTACCATAAGATGACAAAAGCAACTCGGCATTTTTCATCAAAAGAATGACAAACTTTTCACAAAGTTGAGTCATTGGAAAAAGGGCATTAATGGGTACAATTCAGAACTGCACTGTCAACAGAGTATCACGGGCATCTGAACCCAACACAAACTCATTCTGCCCTAAGGCCCTCTGAAGTCTCACAACTTCCGGTCAAGTCAGTCCACTAAAGAAAACGAAGCCTTTCCCCATGTTTATTTTCAACCTAGATACCCTCCCCAGCCGAGTTCACAGCACAAACGTTCACAGCAAGGCTGCCTCGCGCTCGCACGGATACACTGTGTTAGAAGAGATTAAAGCCCTTAGCAAACAGGTATCATCAAGGCAGAGAAACAGCCCCGAAACACATGCTCGCACTCATCCCTACTTGTTACCAGACCACTACAAAGCAAGTAAAACCCAGGGATGCTGCCTCTGAATGCCACAGACAGACCTGGCTTGGAAGGGACCCTGAAGATCATCAAGTTCCACCTTCCCCCAGAGCAGGCTGCTCAAAGCCCCGTCCAGCCTGGCCTTGGGCATGGCCAGACCTGAGCCAGTGTCACTAAACTCACTGCAAAAAAAGTCTTCCTTACATCTAATCTACACCTACCCCCTTTCAGCCTAATAGAGGCCTCAGACTGGCCTACCCAACAGTTCCTAGCTGCAAGGGACCAGTCCAGCCATCGCACTGGGGCTCTGTAAGGCAGGCATTCAATGCCACAGCTGCAGCACAACAGATAGGTCTGGAAAAAGGGTGGTGTCAGAAGTCCAATTTTGGGT